>NC_083771.1:18890714-18933214 GCF_963514075.1 Conger conger
TGAGAGAACACTGCTCACACCAGAGCATGCATATCCCACTATAGCCCATACCAGGAAATCATCTCACACACACACACACACCCAGTCGTGTGTAACTTGTGAGGACCCACAAATTGTGGTGACCCAACTAATCAAGTGGGAGTCCCACCAACCAAAACGCCCTCTGGTTATTTGGCTGATGCTTTTATCCAAAACAATTACACTAAGCAAGAGGTAATCCCCACTGGAGTTATGCGGATTTAAGGGCCTTGCTCAAAGGCCCAACAACTGTGCAGATCATATTGTGGCTACACCGGGGCTTGAACCACCAACCTTCCGGTTTCCAGCCAATTTAGCCACAAGGCTACCGACTGCCCTACACTTACAAATATACTTTCACTTACTGGATACACTTACACCAATACACTTACACTTACTGGATATATTCATTAATTCATTATCCTAACCTGCCTATCCTGAACAGGGTTGCAGGGGGGCTGGAGCCTATCCCAGCATTCATTGGGCGAAAGGCAGGAATACACCCTGGACAGGTCGCCAGTCCATCGCCAGGCACACACACCATTCACTCACACACTCATACCCACGGGCAATTTAGACTCTCCAATCAGCCTAACCTGCATGTCTTTGGACTGTGGGAGGAAACCGGAGTACCCGGAGGAAACCCACGCAGACACGGGAAGAACATGCAAACTCCACACAGAGAGGCCCCGGCTGACGGGGATTTGAACCCAGGACCTCCTTGATGTGAGGCGGCAGTGCTACCCACTGCACCATCCGTGCCGCCTGCTTACCGGATACACTTACACCAATATACTTACACTTACCGAATACGCTTACACAAATATACTTACACAGCCATCAGGCACTGTCCAATAGCATCTACTCAACATCCACTCCAAAACAACTTTAACCTCCTAAGACCTGGCGTACACTTGCGTGGACTCCACATTTTGGGCTGTACAACCATAATACTTAATTCTTAAGACCGAGAGTCCACATATGTGGACATCATTTTTCTCAAAAACTACATCATGTCAAAAGATGATGCTTAGTTTTTATACTTATCAGGTACCAATAAGCGCAAATAGCAAAGAGAAATTAAAAATGCATACCAAAAAAGAGTGCGGGTCTTAGGAGGTTAATAAGGGTTAGGGTTACAGTTAGGTCGCGGGTTAGGAGCTCAGATTAGGATGAGGGTTAGGAATTAGGGTTAGGATTATTCTCAGGACATTCTCAACTCATTTTAGATACTTTAATGTTGTGAATTAAAGTATCCTAAAGAAGAAGATTCCTTCAGATGCAGGAAAAACGGTTAAACCCATTTAGCCTACACAAGCAGTTCAACATTAAGCCATGTCCTCCACTGTTACATGAAGACAATTACCTGCAAACATCCACTGAGGAGGTGGCTAGCAAATGGCTGTCGCATATAAATAGCAAACTGCGTATCAGCAAAGCAATATTGCGGGAAAGGAGATCGGCGCCTTCACCTTTAGTAAATCCTGGAAGTGGTTGTTTACTGTACCCGAGTGGGTTCCCGTATGAGACGCTCCTAATTACAACGCGGGCCGCCCTCCCTCGCAGAACACGGTTCAGCTCACCACCGTCCTCCGCGTCAGAGCGGGAGTGGGATTAACCTCCTGTTCCTTTTGTTCTGCAGAGCCGACGGGGCGTCCCTCTTAGGGCCCAGATTTGTTCGGCAGCACACGTGTCTGGGGGACCGCTGCGTCGCCAAATCCGCCGGGGCGGAAAGGGTTAAGGACGGTGGTGGAACGGGGGGATTAGCGCATTATTACCGCTATCAGCGTTCATACAGACGCTCCCCCCCCCCCCCCTTACAAGTATCTTCACCCGCAGCTCTCCCGAAAACAAAACAACAACAACGACGACCACATCTAAAATGTCCGCCGCACCAAATCGCATTTCCTCTCCCCTTTCTTCAATCCTGCCAGGACAAGCCTCTCAACCCCCGCCCGCGCTAATTCATTAACGCCATTGTAATTTCGAAGAACGCAATTAAAACTCCACTTGATAATTAACCCAGATCCGTCCCGGACCGGTCTCTGTTGATTACAAACGTGAATGTCCATCGCGACTGCGGTCATGAATATTCATGAGGCGGGGAAAACTAAGCCAGTCATTGTTGTTTCTCTTCCTTTCCAGTTCTTCCTCTTTCTTCAGCTGCTTTTTTTACACAGTTGGAAGGGAGGATTGTTGAAAAATAAAGCCATGGTTTCGACTTCAATGTACAATACTGTTCAGTTAATTAACACTCTCTCGTAAATCTATTTCTCCCCTGTTGTTTTACAGATGTACTGGTTTTTTCATCTTTTTATTTCACTTCCCATTGTTTCCCATTGTTTTAGTCTTATTTAAAGTTTTGTTGTTTTATTCTCATGGTTTTAAATAAAATTGTTCTCAGCATGTGTTTAAAAAAAAGAGGTTATTCAGATCTGTGGCTGGAAAATTACTGGTATATAAATTTTTTTTGGCGGGGGGGGGGGGTTCTGCTTCAATTGCTGGTTACTGCACTCAGAAGTCACTTATACGGAACTAATAAAATAGAAATAGCTGTGTTTTCACATAACACACAGCGAACCCGGTGCCGTCTTCAGTGACACGCGTTGCATTTCCCACAGATTCTGAGGCCACTCCACAGCAACAAAAACAACTGTAATGAGTCAATAAATAAATATTATAAAAGATAAGGTTGTGCTGCAATGCATTATAAGATCACAATTCCACTCAGCAAGCACAAGTTAGAGAGAGAGACAGAGTGTGTGAGAGAGAGAGAGAGAGAGAGAGAGAGAGAGAGAGAGAGCGCTTTTGATGGAGGTGTTCCAAAAGGAAATTGATGAAGTCACAGTGACAGGAATTACATCAACAAGTCTCCTGTTGTCCCTGACATTGAGTCACAGAGAGATTCTAAAGAGGCCTGTAGGAGGATTCCAGTGCAGATACATCAGACATGTACTCCCACTGTTATACAGTGACAAGATAACTGTGACGGGGTTGGAGCCGGGAAAAACCCATCCCGTCATACATTAAAGCTGGAAACGGAACGTACCCGCGGCCGCGCGAAAGGTCACTCTAATCTCACCTCCAATTTTTTCCCCGCTAGGTGCCTTTGATTGGTGGTGATAGCCGAGATAAAATAAATAATTGCGGGGTATTTCTCCGAAGCGATACGCGCAATCCGACGGTGTCGTCGTTGCACTTTGGCCTCTTTGCGATGAATTTAACGATTTAAATAGTTTGAAATGTCAGGGGAATGTCTTCTGTTTAAAAGGTTGCTATGATTCTCGTGTGCCTTACTGTGACTACTCGAGGCCAGGTGCATCCCTGCGGGTGATGGCAGTAGACAGTCAGGGGAAAAATGCCCTTTTTAACATTTCACAGGTGAGCATCGTCTGATGAAACAGATCCCAGTAAAAACAACAGTTGAGATTAACTTTCGTATTTATTTGCAAAGAAATAACAGAAAGTGAGAAAGCTTACCGGATTTCTGATTTGAATCAGACATAGTAAGACTTATATACAGTTTTTCCATACTTTCTCCCAGAAGGGGGGGCTTTACCAAAATGAAAAGACATGAAGCTGGCCACTAACATTTATCAGTATTTTGTCTTCTGATTACCCCTTGTTGACCTTGCTGTAAGACCAGAATGTGCTAGCTACCCCCTTCTAGGAGAAGCAGAGCTAGCTACCCCCTTCTAGGAAAAGCAGAGACATTAAGGTCAAAGGCTGTCTGTCTGCTGGGAGAGAGACAGAGAAAGACTTCTAGTAAGCACTTAATTCAGAAAGTGATTAAAAATAAAAGGTTATTTTTAATCATGTGATTGTCTTTATGTTAACACACAATGTCAATTAAGAAACAATTAAGAAAATTACCCTTACAACAGGAGTTAAAAGCAGGACTATGAGGGCCAGAAGGGTGGCAACCACAATTAGCAAAAGGCAGAGAACGGTGGTAACGATTACAACTTATTTCTTGTAAAAAAGAAATGCTAAATAATAATCCCCCAAATACTTACAAATCCATGCAATTGTATTGGATTTGCTTGTGCTATAGAACAGGTGGTATCTTGGCCGATACAAATACAGATTTTGGTCATTAACTAGAGTAAAACAATCCTTTTGATATGGATCCGACTGTGTTTATTGCATTTGGTGCTGTGATGAATGTCAAAATGCAACGGGGGGTAGAAGTTAGAGGTGAGACAATGACAAACAGGTATCGTGCTAATTTGTATCGTAATCAAACAATAGAAAATGATTCCTACAGTTCATTAAAATCACATAAATATATAAATAATCTACATCTGTCTTTTCCGTGTCTTGCACTGTGGCGTAAACAGCCTGTAATGTCTGATTAATTTCGCCCTCTGGAAGCACATTTACTCGCTCATAGTCTGACGGCACACGCGGTGTGATTGGTGAAACCAGAATCCAACGCCATTTCATTTTCCTTTCAAAAGTTGCTCTCAAAGTCAATTTCCCAATCACTGGCTCGGCTTTCAGCATAAACTTTGTCATTAAAAAGCATCCCTAATGTTCAGCATCTACAAGTCCTGCAATTGCAAATTAACTTTTTTTTTTAACTTGGGATAATATGTGCGCCTCCAAGCACTAGTCACTAAGCAGGAGATCGCAATGCATACCTTAATGACCATAAAGACCACAAAATATCAATAACACACCACAGCACCATGTTATTTTCTTTATCCACGCTTATCTTAACTAAAATTGACTGTTTAAAGGAAAAATTTAATAAGTTCCGTGTTTATCTTCCTCTTCCGCATTTAATTTTCATTATTTGTTTTTAATAACAGACATTTTTGCTCATCTGATCACCATGGAAATGATCTCATTACAGCTCAGGAAAGATATGTAGAAGATGATAGTTAGCTAGCGCTTCGCCAAATAAACCATGCCTAACTACCTCAATATAGGCTTATGCAAAACAAAGGCTCAGTATCATAGCAAAAGCAAAGCAAAGCTCTTACCCAGGTTACCAAGACACCAGAATGAGTACCACAATCCACCATGGTACTTAGCGCGTTCCGTGTCATTTTCATCAAAAAGCACCGGAAAGTTCTGTGGAAATTTAGCCCCCAAAAATTTCTCCACATAATTATAGAGTATAGTCATATACAGTGGGGTGCAAAAATTTGGGCACCCCTGATTTAAATGTCTGTTACAATGAATCTGTATGTGATCGAAAGCAAACCTGAACTCTAAATTGTACAAAGTTAAACATGAGATCTTCCTGCAAATTTGAAAGCGTTCATGTTTTTTTTAATTATAAAAAAAGGAAAAGGGCCCAGTGCAAAAGTTTGGGAACCCTTTTGGATTATTCTTTGTTTATGCTTTAAAAAGATGAGTACTAAGGCCTTTTAAAGTATACAACTGCAGTGGCTGTTCTGCCTGGTGGGTCTCTGATTTCAGAATGAAGATGGTTCATTCCCACCAAGAAGGAGAAGGCTCTCTCAATGTTTCAAACTTAACTATTTCCATGGTTCACATTATTAGAAAATGGAAGATAAATGGAACAGTTGAAGTCAAGGCAAGTGTCTGGAAGACCAAGCAATATAGGCTTGAGACCTGGTGAGAAATGCTCAGAAGAACCCACACATCGCTGTAATAGAGCTGCAAAAAAGAGTATCAAACACACGGCTAGCTGTTCACAGGACAACACTTTAAACAACAAAAACCTACATGGCAGAGTTGCCAGAAATAACAATCTCAACACAAAATGAAGCGTCTGAAGTGAAAAAAACATTGGAAGCCTGGAGCCTTTTGGAACAATGCGCTTTGGACAAAACCAAAATTGAACTTATTGGCCAACACCAAATAAGTTTTTTTTAGGGAAAAAAGGGTGAAGCCTTTGCAGAGAAGCACACCTTGCCAACTGTGAAGCATGGAGGGGGATCCATTATGCTCTGGGGTTGTGTGGCAGCTCAAAATAAAAATCAACCAAGAAGTACCTCCAGGAAAGACGGATGAAGGTTTTGGAATGGCCACCACAGTCCCCAGAATGAAATATTATTGAGAAGCTGTGGAGAGATTTGAAACATGTCATACATGCAAGGAGGTTGAATAATATTTCTCAGCTAGAGGTTCTGCCAGGAAGAATAGAGAAAAATTCCAAATTGAAAGACTCTTAGCTGGCTACAAAGTGTTGACAAGCTGTTATAGTTACCTGAGGAGGAGTTACAAAGTACTAACTGACAGGCCCTTTTTCCTTTTTTTATTATTTTGAAACTGTAAAAAATGTCAATAAAAAAATAAATCTTGCTTTAGAATTTGAAGAAATGCGTCATGTTTAGGTCAGCTTCGCTTCTGTTCACTTAAATCTTTAACCAGGGGTGCCCAAATTCCACACGACTGTTGTAGGGGGAAATTCACAGAACAAAAGATCTCCCTCCTAAAAGCATGATAAACAATCACAAGTCAAAATCAGACTCCACCTTAGTGAGCAGGCTGGTTCCTCCAAAACGCTTGGCGATGTATGCTAAAAGTGTTTCAATATATCCATATTAAAGTATGTTATGTACCCTGTATAGTTTCAAACTGATTAACTGCTAAATTGTGCTAGAATTACACAGTTACACAAGCAGCCAGCTGGCAGGGGGGGGGCCCGTTTTGAACTGTGTAGACCAGACAGTCAAGGACGTTGGGTGTCTGATATAACTGTACAACACTGACCCTTAACCCTTAAAGTAGGTCATGCATATGTGACTCTTAACTAACTAATGCTGATTTAACATTCACTACTGCCGATGGAAAACAAGAGAACATAGGCTTAGGACTAACAAACGAGAAACCTTCTCTTCAAAGGGTTAAGCCTTTCTCGTGTCATTCTTCCACATCCGTCATCATTGTTTCTTGAAGCTCAGGTTTTAACTGCACATGCCACTTTGGATACATCAAAGGGAATGACTGCATCGCCAGGGTTCCTTAAAGGTAGATTAATTTAGTCAAAAAATATGATGAGGGTCTTGATGTCAACTCGACAGGAAATGGAGATGTCAGGATTGATTTGTCAGCAGGCAGATTCACCTCCCGTCACCCGAGCGCAAATGGCCCACGTCTCTTTCGAAAAAAATTCCGGAAGGGAAAATTCCTGGAGTCTGAACAATGGCTCCAAAATCTTCCACTCGGTTGAAATTTTCATTAAAGGATTCTATATAATTTTTTACTCTTATTTTAAAAGTCTGAACAGGTCAACAAGTGGCTTTGTTGCACTAAAAACTGGGTGGACTGTCTAATGTGTTTTTTCATCTTGCATTTTTCACCTGATTTAGTAAAAACCTGTAGAAAGGGTCTTTCCAGGAGGACTGCAGTTACTAAGCCCCAGGGGGAGGCCGAGAGAGACGGGGGATCGGCCAGGGCCCGCTGCCTGTTCAGGAGAGCCAAGCTGGAGAACTGAGCCCCTTCAGAAAAACAAAAAACATGATGAATGCATCATGGAAATCCGGCTGAAATGTATATTCATCACGGCGAGCGTGAGTCTCCCTGCTTCCCGGGTGCCGTCGCACCAGGCCGGAGGATCGTACCTGCGTGAGAGGGAACGGAACGAGAGCCGCGCGGGGAGACGGCACGCAAATTGACTCGGCGTTCCGGCCGGGAGAGCGGAATGCCGATCGCGTTATTATTTATTCTATTCGCCTGCCGGAAGACTCCATCCATCCATCCATTATCTTAACCCGCTTATCCTGATCAGAGTCGCAGGGGGGCTGGAGCCTATCCCAGCATACATTGGGCGAAAGGCAGGAAAACACCCTGGACAGGTCGCCAGTCCATCGCAGGGCACACACACCATTCACTCACACACTTATACCTATGGGCAATTTAGACTCTCCAATCAGCCTAACCTGCATGTCTTTGGACTGTGGGGGGAAACCGGAGTACCCGGAGGAAATCCACGCAGACACGGGAAGAACATGCAAACTCCACACAGAGAGGCCCCAGGCGATGGGGATTCGAACCCAGGACCTCCTTGCTGTGAGGCGGCAGTGCTACCCACTGCACCATCCGTGCCACCCTTGCCAGAAGGATCTCATCTGGAAAATAATAAAAAAAGTTCTAATTTTCACTTCCGGGCTGCCTGCGCCTCCCCAGGTCTGTTCCGCGGGGTCCGCTCTCCGTCCGCCATTCTGCCGACTCTTGTCATCGCAAGGTGCCAAGTGAATGTGAGGCCTGACAAAGACGCAGTGAATTAAATCGAAAAGACTGTCATCAGAATGTGCATTACTTTTTCCCTGTAGCGTAGTGGTTAAGGTAAATGACTGGGACACCCAAGGTCGGTGGTTCTAATCCCGGTGTAGCCACAATAAGATCCGCACAGCCGTTGGGCCCTTGAGCAAGGCCCTTAACCCAGCATTTCTCCAGGGGAGGATTGTCTCCTGCTCAGTCTAATCAACTGTACGTCGCTCTGGATAAGAGCGTCTGCCAAATGCCAATAATGTAATGTAATATAATATATTCGGAGTGCAAAAGTATAGTTCTGTTGTGCACTGACCTCAGAACTGGAGAGAGAATGTAAATAGCAGGTTTAATCAAGGGTCACATTAAAAATAAATGGTACCTTGCATCAACTGCTGATATCACGGTGTTATATAAGCCTGGTGTCGTGAAAAAATCATAATAATCAAGCCCACATCACAAGATGCTCGCTAAGAAAGCCGAGACCATTGTTCCTAATGTAGCAGTTCTATCTACAGTTCAATGGGTTGCCATGAACATCCAGAAATACTCTCTATACAATACCATATCCCAATCCAGCCCATCCACAATCATGCATATTTCCTTTTTATTATTGTTTTTTTTATCTTCTGTATTTATTCATATTTCTGTAATCTTTTTTCCCTCTCTTTATTTTTTATTAGATTTTCTTCTTCTCCCCTTTTCCTATACTACCCAGTCAAGCCTCCCAGTGAACAATCCTGCCTCTCTACCCACTCGTCCAACTGTCTGTCTGTCTGTTCATCCGCCTGTCTATCTGTCTGGAATCTGTCCAAATTATTATTTTTTAATTATTATTAAAAATAATATATATATTTTTTATTATTAAACATAAGTTGACCTCCCAAGAGGAGGTGGTGATCGCGGGGAAAAAAATAAACACAAATAAAATAAAATAAATGAATAAATGGGTTCTTGTGCTGAGGTGGACAGGGAGATGATCGGAAGGGAACTTTGGAATTGGCGAGGGGGGATTTAAGGCACCAAAGCAGTCAAACGGCTATGGGACTGAGCTGTGAACCAAATTGCAAGTTTGATTTCCACACAGGGCATTTTCCTTACACCCTCAGACAAGGTGTTGCTTCAGTGCAAGTAGAATACTATTCAAGCCAGCATAACAGCATTTGAATGCTCTCTGAAGAACATTCTAATCACATATTTTGTGATCTTACACCTGAAATGGCTTAGAAATTGTATGAAGTAGTTTAATTTGCCTTGGATGAGAGTGACCTACATTTGTAAAATGTTAAATGCAAAAGCTTCTCTAACAGAAGGTTCCAGAACAGAGAATGCATGGATGTCTGAATGGGCTATCTGGAGTGGTACTTAGGGTCAGAAACCCTATAACCAGCTGGACTGCGTTCGACCCAACTGCGTAACATGCTGTGGCTCATAATATTGCATGGTGCCTTTGAACAGGAGGGAGAGTGGTGGTGGTTTTTATATTTTTAGTCCATCCTTACAATTCACCGATTTTTTTGTTAGTTTTTAAACATCTCTGTGTTTTGACTCACTGTGTTTCTTGTATTACAGCTGGTAGATGTTCCAGGAAGGAATGGTGATGATTAAAACAAACACTGTGTTTAGGAGAACACACAGTCCAAACAGGAACTAATTTATCTTAGCTCGTCTCAAGGGAAGTGAAGAAAGCAACTGACAACAAAGTGCGAAGGAGTAGGTGTGTGTGTGGGACGACATAAACAATAGTTACAGGATCAAACGCTTATTTAAAGAAAAAAACAAGGCTTATTGTAAACATTCCAGTGACTGTTGGGAATTGAAATCACCTAAATGTAAAATCCGTCTGTAAATGGAAACAATGAACATACAGAAACACAAAAAAAAAGCTAGGCTTTTAATTGGGTCATTTTCCACATAATGTTCAAAAACATACCACTGCGGAGGAAAAAAAAGTATAGGTAGAAAGTCTACAAATTCAGTCTGCAATACAGGACTGATAATGAAGAGCCCAGCACCTGAACTTCAATGCTGACCTTTCCACAACTTCCACAAAACATCACTCTAAAAATATAATCTTTAACACATATCATCACTTTTAATTAATAGCATATTATGCTTAGCCCTTTGGGCTTTGCATGGCTAAGAATGGAAACTGTCCTAAACATTCAATGTTAATCTGAGAAACTGGGAGATTTGAGTCTTTTACAATTGAGGTTATTACACGGAGAGGTGTATGTAGGAGTAGAGGACACAGATACGGTCTTGAATGGATTAAGTGGAAGTGAGGGCTCAACTAATAGACTGTACAAGACCAGCGGTCGCACAGGGATCTGAGTAACTCCTGAAAGCAAGCCAAAGGTGTCTTAGACTCTTACTTTGGCATGCTGGTGAGAGCTATGACCTCATCAAACTAGGTCACCCCGTCCTAGACCACGGCTAGACCAGGAAAACCACAGCTTTACTCGCGGAGAAAGAGAGAAAGGTCAAAGGGAAACGTATCTGTTACCTGAGGATTACGAGGCCAAACCTCCCTTTCATCCCATTTTTAACCATCGCGGTGTGTGTCTGTGCGGGGGAGATATCAAACTTAATATTGGCCTCTCCTCAGCCTCGGTGCCAGACCCTTGGGGAGTGCTAACCTGGCTGTGGATTTGAGAAAATGAAAAGCCAGAAGAGCACTTTATGCCATAAATGGGAGACTATGAAGATGAACGCACCTGTCAAAGCCAGGCTGGGGGATAATTGATAGTGTTATCTAGTCTATTGTACGGCAGTAAGGTCATGAAGCCATAAGAGTGGGTGAGCCTTTGGTGGGCAGCGTTAGCTTGCTAATCGCGCAGGCTATGGGTAAAGCTCGTCCATGCTAGATTCCAGGACCTTCATGTGACTACCACTAAATATAATAGGACGGCCAATGTTTTTGTTGTTGGTTTTGCCGTTTATGCATTTATTAAAACTCCCAAAGCTTTCAGGCACGTGTGGTGATGCTTTCATGTGTTGGTGTTGTTCATGCTGAGACCTGTTGCGGGAGCAACACATCGCGGCAATACACTCCGAAAAAAAACGGTTCCAAAGCAAACCCTGTGATTTCACAGAAGAACTCTATCTACTGTAGTTCAACGGTTCTTTGTCAGGAAAAACGGTTCTTTTGTCTGGGAGCTTTTGCACTTTTACACCCGTGATAGAGGGTTCCATAAAGAACCACGGAGACAAGCCAAATAGCCCTTTTTTTGAGAGCGTAGAGTCAAAAGGAGATGAAAAACATTTTTTAAGCACTGTCTTAGCTTTGACGCTGTGCAAACGTAGGAGAACTGAGGGTCAGGTGGAGGACGCGGTCGATGCGAAGCCTCAGATCACTCCCGGGTTCCAGATGCTTCCATCCCCTGGCTGATAAAGTAAGAGATTGAGCGGAGGGCGGAGAGGGGGAAGGAGGAGGGATGCAGATTAGTAAACGCCTTTCGGCGACAGCTTTGTGGGCGTTATTTACGCCGTGGGAGATTAAGAACCGGGGCGAAGTTGAGGCGGGGCTCTCCCTGGCGGAACTCAATTACGGCTAACTCCATTCCTCTCATTTACCTTGACACGGATGACGTTCTGCCCTCTAAACGCAGCCGGCGCCAGACTGCAGAGAGCCCCGTTACCCACAATGCTCTGTACGCAGGCAGGAATTAACAGGCTGATGGGACGCTGACCTCCAGCAACTAGAAAGCCACTTTGTTTCCCCCCATGCTCGCGCTTGCCCTTGAGTTGGAGAAAGAGGGATGTGTTCCTCGGCCTCAGTCTGCAGCAGGCACATCACACGCAGAGCTGTGACACCGAGACTCCTGTGTTTACAATCCTCTCAAGTGTTTCTGAAAGTCAGGTGCCATGTCACAGCCACTCGTATCGCAGCGCATTCAAATATGCTTTGATCGGCAGTGCTGGGAAAAGGTTAGTAGCACCTTCGCCTAAGCATGTATTTCTCAGCAATTCAAACCCCAATTATTATTATTGAAATAGTGATTTGAGAAGATGGTATTTAATATGTATGAAGGTGATATATGTGGCTTATCAGGCTTTAGAAACACATTGAACACCTATACACAAAATATCCATTGTTTCATCTCAAATCCAATGTGCAGGAGTACAGAACAAAACAACAAAAAACGTGTCCCTGTCCAGTCCCAGTTATAGTCTGCTCTGATTGAGGGGCAGTCGCAGATTTTAGGGGTTGCTCTTGTATTCTCATACAGGTGTGATTCGACTTGATTTCTACTTCATGGAATTAGTTACATAGTAGCTCAGCCCAATGCTAGGTATAGGTTATAAACCACTACAACACACAAAAACAAAAGTTGAAAAACAGTAGTAGCACGCAGTGTTATTAAGTACATTTTGACTGACTTGCGTTTTTGGGATGGAGAATTTTTCTAAATCTTTCCACAAATTCACTTGCATTCTAATGAAAATAGGCTTACTGTTTCTGCCATAATAGGCCCACAATTTTCACACAGTAAATGTATAGCATGCCCATACACACAATGACAAACACAAATAACCTGTTATCGTACAAGACAGCAACTGATCATAATTTTGATTATCATTGCCACAGCATTATTATTATTATTATTATTATTATTATTATTATTATTATTTTTGTCATTTATAATGCACATTTTACAGAAGACAATATTAATGCAGTGATACTAGCCTTCTTTTAGTACTGTGCCCAGTAACGTTTTTAATGTTGCAAAGTTTTAATTGGCTCCAATAGAGATGACAAGCACAGAAAACATTCTTTAACAAGCTACCGAGAGTATGACATCTAGTTTTCGACTTCTCATACAAATTAAGCCATTCCACTTTGAATCTTGCAATGTTATCAACGGCTGTGTAAATATTTTGATCTATGACAAACGTCGGACAGATGATTGGCTCAAAGAAACAGTCATTATTTTGCTGTGGTTCATGTTTGGGTCATTGTCCTTTGTAATCTTAAAAAAAGAAAATGCGGTACATTGATACTGCGATTTCTCTATGTGAAAAAAACAAAAACAATTCTGCGTTGACGTGAACTGTGGAAATGTTTTTCATAAAAAATGGACAGTGGTTGCATGCAATTAATTAGCCTATACATGATGTCCTCAACTGAATCAGTTTGTCATAGCCAACTGCTATTGAGTGTAAGCCCAACAACAGTTCAGCGATTTATTTATTTATGTAGATACATAGTGAAAAGCAAGGGCATTACTCACTCATTTGATGCTCTCGATGTACAAATGTTACAGCCAGCGTCCACTTATAGCAGTGAAGTAACCCCTCATTGGCAAAGGTACACGTTAGCTAACGTAACTGGGTGGTGTTTTATGATAAGCATTCTGCAAGATGGTAGACTGATGTGCATTTAAATCAGGTCCGGAATGACAGCAGTTGAGCAGGGAACGTTATTGATGATATATCTCAAGCTAAAGCTAAGGTTACAGCTGTAGCCTGCCGTAACATTAGTCAGTGGTCACGGTTTGTCACGGTTGAGTCAGGTTCTGCATACAAATCATATCCGAATTTGATAACTTGGCTACCTTTTCTGCTGGTCCGTTTTTGCGTTTCAAATTAGCTTTGCTGTAGCTAAGCCCCTGCTGTGATGACATATTCCTTAACTAGCTGACGTTTGAATTTCACCGCCAAATCCAGCGAATTACATCATTCTGCATAATTACGTTAAAAATAGGTATGATATTGGACGAAAAAAGACACAGTTTCCCGGCATCTTTGCAAGTCAGAGAAGAGGACGAAACTGATTTCAAAGAAAGTAGGTGACCAGAAATACTTTAATTAATAGTGCTTGCAATAAGCCGCATTCACTGCACATGTTTAACATGTTCAGAGATTATTTAGGGATCTAACCATGAAGCTGAAAGGTTTATCAGATTTGTGGTATCTAAAAGCTTATAGACCATTTGTCAATTTAGAAGTAGGATTTTTTTTTAATGTTCGGGAAGTAATAATGGCTACTGCTTGTTTGGAATAGTTCTGTTATTTGGGAGAAAAGAGATGGGGCACAATACCCCCCACCCTGATTGAGTTTCTGAGAACTCAATTACTTTTAAGGAAGAATTGTGATTCTTGCATCAGCATTAGATTGTTCTGTTAAGAAAGCAACATGTGCAATCATGTGTAATACTATTTTATTCTGTACCTGAACCCCCCCACCATTTCATGTTCTGTTAAGAGGATTCTAATCACATATTTGTGTTCTTAAAGGGTAAATATATACCATAATTTCTGTATATATACCATCATTTTGATTTTTTGTCACATATTAATTGTTTTCATTTCATTTTTCCCACTATGTTGGCTTTCTTCTGTCACATTGCATTTGCTTTGTTTACATTTGTGTTTATATTGACTTTTCCTTTAGTTCCTCTTTATTTAGCCTAATCTAATCCAATCCAATCCAGGCCTGTATCTGTGTTTTTAATAAGGTTTCCAAACCCAGGTTTCTGAGTATTCTTTGCGATTTATTCACAGGGGAAAATCATTTCATCATCATGTCATTCCTCATGTGATTTCTAAAACTATTTTTTTTAAAGAGCACGTGTATAATGTAAGAGGGTATGAGTATGCATAGAAAGGCTAAATACAATACATATAATTTGTAATACTCTTTTATTCTAAATCTAAATCTCCCCACCCCCACACCCCCATTTCATGTCCGTTTACAACTTGGTATATATGTCTGTATGACCATTAAATCTGTCTTTGCAGATATGCTGATACCTGCAGGCTTTTGAATAAAACATTTCCACTTTAACAACCCATTTATCCACTTGTGGTTCATACAATTTACATAAATTCACTGATGAATTACAATCCAAGTTAGAGGAATTCTTATTCTTCATCTTAACAGTATTTTTATGTCATCAATGCGTGTGTATGCATGTGTGTGTGTGGGTGTGTGTGTGTGTGCATGAGTGAGTGAGTGAGAGAAAGATACAGAGAGAGAATGAAGGAGAGATGTAGAGATTACCTCCTGGTTATTCCAATCTTAAACAAAACCATTCTGCGAGTGTACGTTCATATTTCACAAAGAGCCTGTGGTTTCTATTCAATTGGTTTCTTCTGTTTGCAATATCCCCTTCTCTAGATAAGTCCGGCTATTAGACAGCCAGTAATAATCTTGGATGGCCGGTAAAAATCACCATGTAAAAAGGCATTGTGTTGAGATGCAGACACTACATGTGTATTTGCGAGGGAATTGTCCAATGTCCTGTTTATCCTTTTTAAACGACTGCCAAAGGCTTTCATTAAAGGAGGGGAAGATATGGAGCATCATTTTCCCTGTGTTGAAGCAGTAACACACAGGTCCCTGCTTGACATTTGGTGGGGTGGGGTAGGGCGGGGGACAGGAGAATTATAATGAGCTAGTAAATAAGTAAGTCCCTGACACGTCGCTGTATCAGTTAAACCCACAGAGCAGCCTGAGGCCTGGATCCTGCGGTCCAAACTGGACCTTTTAGCGCTCTCCCAGTTCTGTCTACAGAGAGGTCCGCCACCTTCTCCTGCCTCTCGCAACGTTCCCGGTCGCCGCGGGAGAGCAGACGTGGCCCTTTGATCGCGACTGAAAAGGATTATGGGGGAGGGAACCAAGAGGCGGTACAAACGCGCAAACTTACTTTCTAAAGCTTCCGTGACTTTTAATGCCGTACACATCCAAGCGAAAGCACACAGTACGATATGGTATCAAGCCCTTAACAAGCGTTTGCATTGAAGCGTGGCACAATTATTCATAACGGCACGCAGTAATCAGCGCACTGATTGAATTTCTTTTTTGTGGGGCTGTGCTAGGGGAGTGATGTGTTTGTCTATGACCTGTATTCAATACAAACTTTATCTGTGATTCTTTTACTCATATATGACATTTTTTTGTGTTTGTGTATTTTTCTTCTTCAGTTTGGTAAGTTGATTGCTGAAATTCCCAAAATGTATGTGAAGGGAAATCGCTAATAACACTCTATTTCCAGTCAAGGCGCAGCTTTCAAATTACAGTGGTAACTCATAGCAATCCTAAAAAAAGGTTTAATTACCTAAACTGATTTTTTACATTATTATTATTAGGTTTTACTTGAACTTACTCATAAACTAGTCACTGCTCTATTTTTTGTGTTTACCCAGATACTTAAGAGAATTAACAATGTAACGGTGTAAGATCACAAATATGTGATCAGAAATTTCTGAACATTTTAATGCTGATGTGACGATCTCTGTTGGTAATAGAAAGCATTGGAGTTCTGAGAATACTGACTTTGAATTTCGAAGAAAAAAAAAAACAGATCTTCTACTCTTCAAAGTTAATACATTTTCTCCACTTCAATGACATATTATCAATGCACCTGTAATGCTTCTCAGCCAACAGATCTGTTCCAGTCAACCAGACCCATAACAAACCCATATGTAGCATATGCAATTATGCCTTATCAACACCCAACTCTGATGCAATAAGGCAATACCATTAAACCAAAATTTATCTGTTTCCTTCCTTCCTTTTCTGGTCTGAGCAATTGACAACTTAACATTCTTCAAGTAGATAGCCCACCTGAAGACTGAATGCTGTGAATAAACTCACATAAACACTCCATGATATAAAGACTGAAATCAAACAGTCAACAAAGGAAACCAAACCTGGGCATTGAAAACCAGCTGTAACGAGATCCCGATTACAGTGAGATTGATAA
Organism: Conger conger; assembly: GCF_963514075.1. NCBI lineage: Eukaryota > Metazoa > Chordata > Actinopteri > Anguilliformes > Congridae > Conger > Conger conger. The sequence goes on from NC_083771.1 coordinate 18,907,634, forward strand.
TTGCCTCATTTAAACTAAGGTCTATGGCTGAGACTAGCCTATTTAAAAACAAGTCAATCGCAAGTAATAATTACAAAAACTCTTCTTTAAATTGGTTACTGGACTTTTACATCCTGCATATTGTACACATAAGACTCTCTCTCACACACACACACACACACACACACACACACACACACACACACACACACAGACACACATACTTTATATACAGTACTGTGTATATGCACATTATATTGATTGACAGAATGAGTGCTTATCTACTGTATATAAAGGCAGTTTTACATGTAGATGGTCTCTCTCAACATTATTGAGTTAAGCCCTGTTGGTCCAACATCCACCAGTACAGATAGGCACAATGCATATTCAAAATAAGCCAGCGCTAAAAAGTGGACAGGGAGAGTTGCAAATGCAAACACATTTGTTGATGCCACATTAGCACAGCACTAAAGGTTTTTATTAGCAGACCCCCTAATGTGTTCCCTAACTCTTTTGATGCACATGGGTTTATTCCAGACCACAAAATAATGAAACCAGGCTGTGGCAAAAAAAATAAAAATGACTCCATTTGCACAGGAGAAATTTAGCAATTACATCAGAGGTAAAGTGCATTTGTGCTACAGTTTTCACCAAAATAGGAGTGAGTGTCAATTTAACTGAAGCAGAATTTATTTGAGTTCAGTATAGATCAAATGTACTTTAGCAGTTGGCTCGGACCGCACAGAAAATGTTGCTGTTGTGGTGTGAGCCAGGTTTAAAGATGCAGTAATCCAAGACTGTTGATTATTGTTTTGTTGTTGTTGTTGTTGTTGTTGTTGTTGTTGTTGCACTTAAAGTATGGAATCATTGATTTATTCGCTTGGCCCACTACATTCTGAGTGCCATTATTCAAAGGTAGTCGTGATTATATATTTATTTAATTATTTACTTGTTTATTTTTGTGTTCATTTATTTACTATTATTATTTAGAGCTGTTTACTGAATACTGTCTCAAATACACTTTACAGGGCAAGCACCAGGCCTGAAGCCCCACTTAGCAAGCACTTAGTGCACCTCAGTGTGGAGAAAAACCTTCAAACAGTGGCCAGAGAAAACTCCCCAATATGCAGAAATCCCAGGAGGAACCTGGCGACAGCCATTCATGGGCTGACCAGGTTACAGTTAAGGTAACAAACTGGCTGTAAGAGTACACATGAGGGGAATGATAGTGAGTGTTGTCTCTGAGCATCTTGTAAGCCCTTGCTCCCTGCTCTTTTTACCTGAGAACTGCTCTGAAAATCTGAATCCAAAGGCAAAATATACATGACTAACTGTGACTGGCACCATATCATCCTCCGCACTGCAAGTGCTGCCACCTGCACTCATGTTCTTTTTCAGTGAAGGAAAGGCTAATGAATGAAATAAATATGATTGGGTTTTATGATTCACCAAAAACTTAACACCAAATGGGTTAAATGGAGGTTAAGAACACCAATAAATGTCCGGAACATTATTTTTATCCCCACCGTCCAAGGCCCACTGGTACACGGAGAGCACACCCTGCTGCATTCTCCATTAGCTAACAGCCGCAGGGCTTGTTTTACGGTCGTCATCTGGTCCAAGGCTAGTGTTGGTCTACACAATCTTGTATTCTTGCAAAAAGTTTACAAAAAAAAAACATTTTTCAGATTTCTTATACTTCTAATTCCTAATACTGAACATATATGTACTGTGTTGTAGGTCTATAAGTCATGAGAAGAATTATATTTTCAGTGGGAAGAAGAAGAACAATAATAATCATAATAATCATAATAATGTATTCTGTTGCCACAGTTACATGAAAAGGCCAAGTTACTAATACATCCATCCATCCATTATCTGAACCCGCTTATCCTGAACAGGGTCGCCTATCCCAGCATACATTGGGCGAAAGGCAGGAATACACCCTGGACAGGTCGCCAGTCCATCGCAGGGCACACACACCTAACTTGCATGTCTTTGGACTGTGGGAGGAAACCGAAGTACCCGGAGGAAACCCTCCCAGACACGGGGAGAACATGCACACTCCACACAGAGAGGCCCCGGCCGACGGGGATTTGAACCCAGGACCTCCTTGCTGTAAGGCAGCAGTGCTACCCACTGCACCATCTGTGCCGCCCACTACTAATACATTGATATTAATTAAAACTAATAATTTGAGTCTGTTTTAAATCAGTAGAACCCACATGTTTGAATAAACTATAAAACACTAAATATTTACACATAATTGATAAACACAGTTCAGCAAAATAAGTCACCAAACTGTGTTTAGGAATAATATTTGAGCCAAGGTCAGGGTTTGGTTAGGTTTAGCGTTTTTGAAAAATATTGATGATCCTCCCCTCAGCCATCTCAGATGGTGAAGTTGGACAGGGGGTGAAAAGCAGTGCATGGGCCATCCAACATCCTGTCACACCCTGTCCCTAGCCAATTAGTTAGTTATTACTAGTTAGTTTTTAAACAAAATTATTTACAGAACAAGGTTGGTTAGTGGTTAGAGTTAGCGGTTAGGGTTAGCAGTAAGGGTTCTGCTCTCATCGCTGTCTGGGATGGGTGTTACAGGGTCTGCACTTGCTTGGTTTTTCTCCTACCTCTCTGGTCGCTCCTACCAGGTGACTTAGAGGGGCTCAGTCTCTGACCCTCACCCCCTACAAACTGGAGTCCCACAGGGCTCAGTTCTTGGGCCTCTCCTCTTCTTGCCATACACCATGTCTCTTGGTTCTGTTATCTCTTCCCATGGCTTTTCTTATCACTCTTACGCCGATGACACCCAACTCTTTATTTCCTTCCCCCCCGATACCCAAGTCACCACACAGATCTCTGCCTGCTTGGCTGATATCTTTGCGTGGATGACTTCCCACCACCTGAAGCTTAACCTTGCCAAAACTGAGCTTCTCTACATCCCTGCTAAGTCCTCTCCATCAATCGACCTCTCACTGACTGTTGAGGACTTTGTAGTTTCCTCCTCCCATACGGCAAAGAATCTTGGGGTGACTCTTGATAACTGCCTCACCCTAGCTCCACAAGTATCCTCCACTGCCCGAACCTGCAGGTTCTTTCTGTACAATATACGCCGTATCCGTCATCTCCTGACGGAGAAAGCCACCCAGCCCCTAGTCCAGGCGCTCGTCATTTCCTGCCTGGATTACTGCAACTCCCGCCTAGCCGGTCTCCCAGCGTGTGCCATCAAGCCCCTCCAGCTGGTCCAGAATGCTGCAGCCCGCCTGATCACCAGTCAGCCATACGCATCCGATTTAAAGCCCTAGTGTTGGCATTTCAGGCTGCTAAGGGGACTGCCCCACCTTACATATAATCCTTGATCACTCCCTACTCCCCAGCTAGACCACTCCGGTCTGCCAGCTCTGGTCGCCTTATGGTTCCCTCACTACGAGCACCTGATGGTCGAGCTGCATGTTCACGCCTGTTTTCTGTTCTGGTTCCTCAGTCGTGGAATGACTTGCCTACCACTGTCAGGACAGCAGAATCCTTCCCCCTATTTCGACTAAAAACACACATTTTCAAACTCTACCTTTGTCCCCCCTCCTGATTTCCCCGCCCCCCTTTCTGATATCCCTATGCTCCTTGTCTAACCCCCCCAAAAAAATAAAATAATAATTGCACTTATCATGACTATATGATTAGAACAGCATTTCATGTGTATTTTCCTAGTTATGGATGTGATGCTTTGACTTGTGGAAGAGCCTATGCACTTGTAAGTCACTTTGCATTAAAAGCGTAAATGTAAAATGTAAATGTAGTGGTTAGCAGTTAGGGCTAGCGGTTATGGTTAGTGATTATGGTTAGCAGATCAGTGGGCAGGGTTAGATAAGTGTGTTGGTTCAGTTAGTTGGTCAGGATTATGTTAGGGTTCAATGTCTAGGTTCCCATTTCATATCCTGGAATCTCAGGAACAGAGGAACAGCATAGCTCAGCTCAAATGATGGGTATTATAACACCTGAAGTGTATATACTGGTACAATTCACCCAGATAGCCAGCAGCTCCCACGTAGCCAACAAGTAAAGGCCACATGACGAGCTGATCCCACCAAGTGTCACTGCCTATCTTAGAAGCCCCCACCCAATAATTAATATAATTACTGAGCACCACTAATTACTCCAGCAAAACCTGATGCTGTTTTGGTTTCTCGTGACATCTAAAACACCAGGAAGAAAATTAACATTAAATATAATGTGTCACGATTGTTTATCTGCTGCAGTGATGATGAAATGAAGCAATTTGCTGTGTAAGACCCTCTGCAGAGCCTAAAGTCTTTGAAGACTAGGTTTTCTGGAATGCTAACACAAAGTCAGTGTTCTAGAATGCCATTGCTTTAGCAAACTCCACATCAGCTGACTGTTGCATCAGCATAGGAATGTTCAGTTGACAACATTTTACTCATATAGCTGTGTTGTCACAATGTGTAGGGTTGAGGCCCTCAGCCAAATTTTCCACTGCGTAAGCCAAGTGCTTGTTCTTTGATTCGGGGCGTTACAGTGTGCGAGCGAATGAATTACAGTAGGCTCAGTTTATCACGGCTGATCCCCTCTTACTCCCAACCTACCACCTACCACCATAATGAACACCTGACCAGTTTGTTGACACTTATTACTACGTAAGAGAGCAATTAAGGCTGATTGTAGTGTTTTAATTGTGCAGTCTTTTGCAAACATCCCGGGTTCGTGCAGGGATTATTGTCAGTCCTTTTTTTGCAACTAATTTGCCATCAGCTGCACACATGAGGCATTTCTTCAGTTATCGCTTTGCTATGGAACCCTTGCGATCACTCAATAGGCCTTTTTGCCGCACTCAGGGTTTCCAGGAACGTGACTTTCTGCTTGTTGCTCTTTGAGGAGGTCTCATGTTTTTGTGTTTTAACTGCTGCCTTTCTTTTCTTCTTGGTATTCTCATCTCTTCATTTCAATAAGAAAATTAAATTGGAAAATGATATCAGATTCAGGTGAAATATGTGACTGTTTTGGATTCAAATACTTCTCTGTGCTCAAATGATCTTGTCTGAGAGAACCAGAAGGTGGGTGCACTTTTTTTTAGAGTGTTCCATAGGTTCAAATCCACCATACGAGCTCAGTAGAGCGGTCATAAACACTTGAGTAATAACAATATTATTTTCTGTCTGTCTTCACTTCTCAAGCAGACCATCCATGAAAAAAGGTAACACCGATTGTTACCAGAAGGTCAAACCAATTGCATCAGTAGCACATCAACATTTTCATGTTGGATGTTTATTTACATAGAAAATATAGTTGTTTTAACCCTTGTGTAGACTTAACATTCTGTATACTCCCCTTGTTCTAAAGGTAAAAAATGCCCCGCCTTCACTAAACCCCTAAATCTATAATCTAATCTAATTTGCATGAAGAAACCTGTCCCTCATCACAAACTTTGTCATCAAATTTCAAGTTGAAAAAAGATTGTTTAGGGGATTTTCTCCGCTGTTAAACTTAGTGACGGGTCATTTTTGACCCTTAAGTCAACACAAGGGTTAAAGATTGATTCATGGACTAATGTACTTTGCCCATGTTTTAGACCAGGTATGCAATATTACATGTATGCAATATTACTCCGAAAACTTTCTCATGCCTAATACCCTTCTAAAATCACTTTTTACTCTGTTGTTTCTTTTTATACAGTATTTGGCTTTATAGAACACCCATATGTCCAAAACGTACTCTCATGACCAATGACTGTTTACTAATAATTTATACAGATGCTATTCCTTTTCAATGCTGCCATTTTTCACACATCATAAAACCTTTTGGAATGCAAATTCTGTGTGGAGTGGGACCAGCATGTTTTATTGTTTGTATCTCCCATTTCACTATATATTTTTTAAATAGAGTTATTCATAAAGGTTCTTTCCATAAAGCTCTACAAGTGACAGACAGTAAAATCCTGCTGTTCGCTGTTCTGCGTTCTGCTGTGAAACCACTCGACCATAAACCCCCCACTCCACTGCGGATTGTGCGGAGTCAGCCGAAACCCTTCCTCCTCCTGTCCTCCTGCCTCCGTAACTGCGGGAGGATCGCTTTGGCAACAGGAGTTTACCTCAAGCTGTGGTGCTTTACCGAACATCCGTTACCACGGTTATTGTGCTTGATCATGCTCATTTCGTGGATGCATCAAATTGGAACACTCTGGCTTTATAGGTAAGGAGATGGAGCATTTCCGTGGTAACCCATTGGAATGTTCTGGAACTCACAGTCGTAATTGCTACATCACCATTGGAGGGTTCAGTTAAGAATACACTCATCATATAATTGTGATCTCACACTGTATATGTTTTTTAACATAAATACATAGATAGATCATTACATTTATATAGAGCTTTTCTAGACACTCGCCTCTACCACCACCAATGTGTAGCACCCACCTGGGTGATGCACGGCTACCATTTTGTGCCAGAACACTCACCACACACCAGCTGAGGGGGAGAGGAAGAGAACAATATTTTTACCAATTGAATCAGGGGATGATTAGGTGGCAGGTGTAGAGAGCTAGGGTTGGGAATTTAGCCAGGACACCGGGGAACCCCCCACTCTTTGCAAAGAGCGTCATGGGATGTTTAATGATCACAGCGAGTCAGGACCTTGGTTTATCGTCTAATCTGAAAGATGGCATCTCCTACAGCGCAGAGTCCCCATCACTGCGCTGGGGCATTGGGGATAATTTTACCAGAGAGAAGATCACCCCCTACTGGGCCACCAACACCACTTCCAGCAGCAACTTAGCTTTCCCAGGAGGTCTCCCATCCAAGTACTAACCAAGCCCACACCTGCTTATCTTCAGCCATTCTGCAGGAGCAGGGTGCATGATGGGATGCCTGTTGGGGAATGGTGTTGAATATCTGGTGAGAATATGTGGCTCCTCTCAGCACAAATATCTCCCGTGTGTCTCAGAAACTTCCTTTATGTTCTCTGATATAGCCAGTGCACCTCAGTGCCACAGTTCAGCTCAAATACAGGGTAGAGGGGAGGTCCATTTCCTTCATGCCTGGGGGGAATTTATGGACCATTGACAAATCATATCCCCTTTCCTATTTTGGAGACTTTGTGTTGACAAGCCTTTTAACCTGGAGGTCATCCCTTTCACAGATTCCCTCAAGCCCAAGCCCCCTTTGGAAAAAGTGGGGGGGTATGTGTGGGAAGGCAGGGGGCAAACCTTTGCTTCCACACTGCTGTGCTGCTGTCCTCCTTTCTGCTAATGGCCCCACCGTGTAAAGTCAAACATTTACATTCAATGAAGCCAGCCTCGTGAATGGTTATTCATGAAAACCAGCCTTCTACTGCTAACGCACAGTCTCTGGGAAGAACTTATTAAACATCACGTACAGAAAAAGGAGGAGAACATTTATTTTGAGCTGAATACTGAATTTGCTGCATCTCTGAATTTCAAAGGCGTAAATGTTGGGTTTAAATCCGAGGTCTCCAGCCACAGCCCGATAGACTACAGACGCGGAGTTTTCATGCGTTTGCGGATCCAACAGTTGCCGTGGAAACAACAGGGATTCACCCATATGAGACACGCAACCCAGTGCAATATTGTAGATCTAATGTGCAATTATATTTATTTTAATGCGCTTATCTTCTTTGTTTAAAACATATCTGCTTGGGACAAATCACGTAAATGGCTTTGCAAATGAAATTCAATTAGATTTCAATGGATTCACAGAAAAATGGTAATAATGTACTGTTATAATTTAGCATAAAAGCTGTACAACAAAAGAAATAATGCTGTACATAGCTGCATTGGAAATAAGCACCAACAGCAAATTAAGGCGCCTTTTTTTTTTTTCGGCCCTGGTTTTAGTTCTCTCTCTTTCTGTACAAACTGTGTTCACACCTGACTCTCAGGTAAAGGGAGGGTGGAAATGAGCAGTTCTCGGCCTTCGAGGAACGCGTTTTGAGCCTCATCCTCCTCTTCCTCATCATCCTCCACTTCGTGACCCTCATTTCGCAATCCTGTCCTATGGAGTAAAAATATTGCATCTCCGCAAACACTGCCATTGATCCTGTTTTTCCCATGAAAGCCCAAGCTATTTCATATTCAACCAACGGTGAATTCTGTCCACTGTCACCAGCTGCAAATTCACTGCCACGTTTCAGCAGTATACATTCACAATGCTGAAAAGATATAAGAAAGAAATAATGCTTACAGTTGTTATTGACATCATTTGGCAGGAATTATGGGTGGCATTATGGGAAAATGCATGGATGAGGTAATCACTCACACGTTAGTTTGGCCACAGCAGTGCATGGGAGGGATTTGCTTTTAGGAGAAGGGGGTAAGGGACTAAAAGATAACATAAATATTGTGCTCCTATCAACGTCAGCTGCATTTTGGTTAAGATTTAAATGCAAAACAATACTGGAGGCTCATAAGATACATTTTACACTGAATGCATTAACTTGCACCCTCACCCATCATTTGATAATTGAAAGTACATCAGGCATGTGTTTCATATTAATATTGTTCTCAATGCTAATATTAATTTACAAGTCATTGCCACACTATACAATTTTATATATTTTTAATAATTATACCACTTTGAGTTTAGATTGATGGATAGATTACAGTGATGAGGGGGATACTCATAATGTGTAGCACCCACCTCGGTGAAGCACGGCTGCCATTTTGAGCCAGATTTCCCACCACACATTACATTAACATTATTGGCATTTGGCAGACGCTCTTATCCAGAGTGACATACAGTTGATTAGACTAAGCAGGAGACAATCCTCCCCTGGAGCATTGCCTTGCTCAAGGGCCCAACGGTTGTGCGGATCTTATTGTGGCTACACCGGGATTAGAACCACTGACCTTGCATGTCCCAGTCATTCCCCTTAACCACTACGCTACAGGCCGCCTGAGGTGGAGAGGGAGATTAAAAGTTTTTGCCAATTGAATCAGGGGATGATTAGGTGGCAGGTTGAAAGAACCAGGGTTGGGGATTTAGCCAGTACATCAGAGATCGTTAAAGATCGCAAATGTTAGCAAACCTTCGTGAGCATATTAAAACTTTTTTCTGTTTGGCACAAACATTAGCTTACAGTTTGAAAAGGTGGTGTGCCGTGAACAGAAATGGCTGCTGACGGGGAAGACACGGAGATAAATATAATTGACAATTAGTTTGCTGTTATAATACACTTTTATCAATGTAATATTTGTTCTGACCTTAAATAAATCACAGATAAACAACAAATCAGCTGGCTGCCATTGTTAAATCTAAGTCGCATCCATTTGTATTCAAAATGTGTTGGTGGTGAACTAAATGGAAAGTTAATTTAAAATCGTTCACGTCACTGTTTGCTGCAACCATAGTTCGCCGTGAACATTAGCTGCCTTGAACGTACCTCTGGACCCCTACTTTGCAAAAAGTGTCACGGGAACTTTAATGACCACAGTGAGTCAGGGCCTCGATTTAACATTTAATCCGAAAGACGACGGACATCTTCTACAGCACAGTGTCCCCATCACTGCGCTGGGGCATTGGGGATAATTAGCATTAACAGTACAGATGTTAATGCAAAGCCAACTTTTCCCAAAATGCACTTCATAATATCTCAGTAAGAAGAGTTACCCTCGAAAGAAATCTTACTTTTGCCTCAACCCTCAAACTTACCATTTCCTAACCCTAACCTTAAATTGAACTGTAAAAAATAAAAGAAAAGCAGCATTCGCACTTCAAACAGGCATTTTTCTATGAGACATTTTTCATTTATTCATGCAAAGAGCGCTGAGATGCTTTGATAAGATGTGAAATTGTAATTCAACGTTTAGACAGAAGTCTAGGGAGGAACTTTATCCTCTAACACACAAAATAAATGATTCAGTTACAAAGGGCAATGCTGCCTGCCAGTTTGTATGCCATACTTCCAAATTTCTGTAAAACATTTAAAAAAAAAAAACCTCTTTATCTTCCAAAGCCTCTGATGGGTCTATTATATATTTATCCTGTATAATATCACATTGGTATAACAAAACGAGTTTTGTATCACTCACCATTACAGTCCCTGAAAAGTCCCTTCTCAAACCCACTGCTTCAGTATAGCATCTCCTACCTGCTAGCATTTTCACAAACGTTCCCATTTAGATCGTTTTTGCCCTCCCATCTACTCAATTATGTTTTCTTGTCACTTTTTCATCGTCATTGCTTTTAATTAGCACTTAATAAACAGGATTCTGACTTAGAGGGGCCCATTATGGTGACAAATGTTGAAATGAAACTGGAAGCTAACAGTAATAAAACCATTTCTCAAACGCATTTGATTTGTGCCCAAGAAATTGGAAAAAAAGTAAGTGCTCTGGAAATATTTGATAAGGCCACGCAATAATAACAGTTTTGAGGGAATCTCGTTAATTTGGATTCTCTGAGTAATCGTGGCACATCCTGTGGGTTTTTTGTTGATGTAAATGCCGGGGATTGTCAAACTGACAGAAAATGAAGTGGCTGCATATGGATTTTTTACAGAAATAATCATCATCTGCAGGTTGCCAAAGGAAATGTCACGATGGCATCAAAGATAAAATAAAACAGAAGAAGGAAAAAATACCTGCCAATAGAAACAAATATTTCCGTTTGAAAATGGGCTGAATTTCATTTATAAACTACTCATGAATCTTAATTAACCTCAGCCTACAGGCATGCAATATTGCTCATAAAACAACTAATGCAGTTAGCGTTCCAACTTTGTATCAACAGTGCTTTGGGGGGGTGGGGGGTGTACAGTGATCAGTGACCTAGAAATAATATAATAGTATCATTTGGAGTTTCACCTGATGGGACCTGTTTTGCAACATATTCAGTGCTAGCTGACGTTAGCACGTTAGCCGCATGTCCTTAATATCACACCCACATCCGCTGCTACTGTCCCAGCAGTTCCCCTGAGTCCTGGTTCTGTCGCTAAAATGTATGCAGATCACTATAAACTCCAGGAGCGCCGCCTCCGCGTCGCTGTGAACGTTCGGTTGGATTTACGCCCTGTCAAGCAGAAGTGTTTAAAAGTAAATTGCCACTCAATGAAGTAGAACTAGTTGAGTAGTTCCGAGCTTTGGAATACTGGGGTATTCATGGGGAAATGTTTGGTGCTTTTTCCTTTACAAAAAAAAATAATGATAAAAAAAAATGACTAATGACTTCTAAAGATGGGTTTACATGCATAGTGAGCTGGGAGAGATAGGAGTCAGGCTCGAACTGCCCGGTAACAGCACATCTCAGAGCCTAGCTGTGCGGTAAATGGCTGCCCTCCGTATCATATGATGCTGGATTGTGCAAAATAAATCACCAGAGCCCCACCTTAAAGTAGCTAGTTACTGTTGTCCTCAGCATGGGTGAATATTCTACTTCCATTTTCAAAATTTTCAAAATTATGGCAGCGTGCTCTTACAAGATGCCCTTTCAAGAAAATGATGGCTCGAAGTATAAAAAGGAGCTTTCAGACTTGACATCCGTATAGTATGCACTCGACAAAAACAACACTTAGATGTTTTCCTAAGTGCATGATTGTGGATTGCAAATCAGGCAAGGGTCAGGCAGTAAATGCGCATTTTAAAAGTTTTTTTTTCATTCATAACATCTTGAGGAATGGCAGAAACAGTTGTCCCAAGACGTTGAAGGTACGTTGCCATGCACATACGTACCTGTAGGGAAAACCAGCTTAGCTGCTTAATGTAAGGGGCCATCTGAAAATGGCACCCTTGAATATTTTCTAAAAACACTGATAATTAAGGCTGTGGTGTAAGTATCAAAGAAACAGTCACACGTAATGAATAACACACTCAAAGTTTTGGCCTCTCCCTGCTTTTAAATCTGGGCCAAAGTGCCCCTGAATAATGTCTCTGTGTTCAGTCTTTTCATTTTGCCCAGTCCTCTCTTTCATTACATTTGCATTGCATAGCCAGCGTGATTCCTAAACGCACACACAATGATTTAGCAAACAGGCTGATGCAAAGTAACCGGAATCAAGACCGATAGCAATCAGGACACCCTCCTACAACATAAAGTTAATACCATAGTAGATGCAAGGGCATGTTTGTTCCCAAATTTGTTACCAAGTTTCCCAAACAATAAAATGTACAAATTAATAATGCATTGCTGGGTTGGGGTACAATTTCATGTACCAATCGGGTACCACCCCAGTGACATTGCTACCTTTGTAGCCACTTTTGTGTAAGAACAACTGAGTTTGAGGGTGTAGTGTTAGCTTTAGTATAGGTGGGGCTCGAGTGCATAAATCCATGGCGATTCTTTGGAATTTGGCGACAGTTGAGTGGAGGCGCAGTCTCTCCCCGCTGCTCTCCGGCTGCGGCGGGTAATTCCCACAGAGGGCGCTTGGTCAGGCCGTGTTCTCCGCTCGGTGCGACGCGACCTGAAGCAGAATTATCCGCTCCCGCTCTGCGACGGCTTCTGCTCCAGTCGGCGTGCGATTTTGAGCGATGGCAGTTGGTTGGAAGACCGACAGCCGATGATTTGGTGTTGGAGAGACTGACCCGCAGAGTTCACCAGATCCACTCGCTGTGATTTTCAAACAGATACGGGGTTGGTATTTATCGGTTAATAGAAATACTGCCTCGCTGTATGTCTTTTGGACAGCATTACGGCAGTAGTTTATATAAAGGCCCTCTATTAGAGCGATACTGCGTTCAGAACTACCTTGGTGTCCAGCTACTGAAAAAAGTATCTGGTCTTATCTGGCCAGGACATTGGCATTAGAGGTGGTCAACCTAGGGTGGCACCTGGATGGGGGGGTCAGCAACCGGGGGTGGGCACCAAACTAATGCCTTCATGATACTCACCAAAATCCTGCATTCTTTTGCTCCCCCCTCACCTCTGCTCACCCTTGTGATCCCGCCTAGGCCTACTCAAAGGCAAGAGCCAGCCGTGCTTAAGGTTCATTCTAGTTTGTTATAAGCTCGGGAGAACTGTGCTTTCTCCATGTTTAATCATAGCAAGCTTACCATTGATTACCTTTGTGGTTTCAAAGCGTGGGGTTAGCACATTCAACCTTATACACCGTAATCCTGGAAAGACCAGGCTAAGAACCTAAGGTGGAAGTTTCAGTACACATTAGCATGCCATCATATGTAAAACAATTTAAAAAACAACAACTCAAAAATATGGCTTCAATGAATTTAACATATCCCAAAGTGCATTTATTGACCTTGTGGTTGTTATGAGCACGGAAAACATTGGTTATGTATCTAGAACAACACCACATTCAGAGACTAGATGTCTACGTTTTTAAGTTGATGTTGGTAACCAAATAAACCAATTACAAATAAGATTAGAGCAAAGCATAACATTTTCCACTTCTGCATAGTCATACATGATGTTAATTTAGTTCCAGGTCATCCAATATGAGGCTCATCCATAATGGCACAGCCATTAAAAAAGGCTGCAGTTTCATTAGGTTATGGTGCCTTGTGTTTTCACTGAAATGTCCGCATTTAAGAGATGATTGCCCATATTCTCCTTCTCAAAGATACACTGCTGTCAGTAGCCGTGTGCTGTTTCTGTAGTCCGCCATTTTAGTGTGTACTGTCATCAAGTCACAAATGTACTACATTAAGAGCTTGTGCAGGCAGACTCTGAACATCTGAGAGGGGGCTCGTGATTCCCCTTTCCTCCACTGATGTATTTCAGTGCATAGGGAAACAAAATGGATGGGCTCAACCAGCATAAACAAAAAGCATTCAAGGTATAAATAAATAAAACTGTTCACTAATTATCCTAAACAAAAAAAATATAAACAAACAATACTCTGTTGACTTTCTCATCTGCCAATCAGCTGATCAAATTGGTGTCTCTGGGTGATGCAACAGCCAATGATTGGCTTGAGGCTACTGGCTGCAGTTGCATGATCTGACCGTGGAACATATTTACACAACTGTACTTTTAACAGCTCGAGCCAGACATTTGGTCCAGGTTTTGTATTTGGCCAAAGCAGGATACGCACGCGTTGGCCACAGCGAAAAAGAAAGGAGCATCCCTGTTTTGAATGTGTAAGAAGCCACTGCATAGCAGCTGTGATGGGCTGCCATAGCAAAATCACATTTATAGCTCCATCTATAGCAAAATCATTGCCTTCGCCTGCAATGGGATTGCCAATGGAAAATATGACAAACAAAATTATTACACATATAAGATCTCCCCAAAGAGAGGCCCACCATAAACCTGCTACTGCTTGAACAGGGTAATAGGTTCAGTTTTTTTATATATATTGCAGAAAAGGGCAGTTTTATGCTTAATATGTGGAGAGATCCCCGCACATAAAAGTCATTCACATTTCCCTGTCAAATGAAAGTCAAGTTGAAACGCTGTTACCATTCTGATTGATTCATTTGTTGATGGTACATCTGTGTTTGTGTACTGAAGCACAACCCCCACCCCCACCTCCACCTCCACCACTCCACCCCTCTCCACCTCCCACCCGTGCCCTTCACATTGCTGTGCCTCTGATCTTTATTTTATTGAGAAATATTAGTCAGCGCTTGCGGCACCAGGTCCCAATACATACCGCAGACTCTGCCACCTTCCAGATGGCGTGTTAATGTAGCAGTAGATACCAAGGTGTTTTTGTTCTATAATTGGGGAGGAGTACGTACGGTTTAAAATCCATGCCTGACCCTCCACAGATTAACAACCCACACCAAAAATAACATATTCCACTATTACTTTGGGACTTAAAATCGGTATTTTTTTTCCTTTCTTGCTAAAGGAGACAAAAATATCGCCAATGAGTTAAGACAGTATGACTCATTTCAAGATGTGGTAACTAATTTCACAAACTAATATTACCTACTTGAGAGGATAAAAAACCAAGATCTTCAGCCTTACATGCATTTATTACAAGATAAAACACTTGTTAAGAGTTTTTTTTGCAGTGCAGGACCTTCACAAAAACAGAAAGGATAAGGAAGTCAAAGGGAATATACTGCACTGGGGTGCTTTGTTTAGGCCAGGAAGCAAAGGGCTGAAGTCTTGATGGCAATATTTCCAGTAATTTGTCCACCTCTTGTTGTTAAAAAACAAAATGGCCGCACGGCGCGCTTGATTGGTTTCTATAATGTTAGCCTTAATGAAATTCTTAACTGAGGGGGGGGAACATCAGTGTCCAGAGGGCAATCTGTATGTTCAATCATATTCATAACAAAATGTTGTTAACTCTGCACTGCTCCGGTTACATTCACAAGCAATATAACAATAATTATTAAAAAAAAAAACGTCTGTAAAAATGAGGCTGAGGCACATACTGTAAGTGGGGGAAAAAAATAACATTTAAGGGAATAAAATTCTCAAAACAGAACATGCTGCCAAGTAATGAAAAGGGGTCTCTCTTCAATTTCAGTGGTCAGGGGAGTTTTCCCCGCCTCAGAGATGTGCCGTTTGCCGTGAGCGGAGGAAAGTCAGAGGCAGATCTCCCACTGTGGACCTTCTCCTTATTATTCATTACATGCTGATCCCTCCACCGTAGTGCAATATTGCTTTAATGCCCTGGCTCTCCAGATCCCCGGACTGTCTTAAAGCCTGTGGCGGCTACGCTAGCCCCTCCTGCCTCCCCACTTTGGTATAGCCGCTACGCTAGCCCCCCTGCCCCCCCCCGCTACTGTATAGCCGCTACGCTAGCCCCCTCTGCCCCCCCACTACTGTATAGCCGCTATGCTAACCCCCTCTGCCCCCCCACTACTCTATAGCTGCTACACTAGCCTCTCCTGGCTCCCCCCTTTGGTATAGCCGCTACTCTTGCCCTTCGGTATAGCCACTACGCTAGCCCCTCTTGCCTCCCTGCTTTGGTATAGCCGCTATGCTAGCCCTTTGGTATAGCTGCTACTCTTGCCCTTCGGTATAGCCACTATGCTAGCCCCTCTTGCCTCCCTGCTTTGGTATAGCCGCTATGCTAGCCCTTTGGTATAGCCGCTACTCTTGCCCTTCGGTATAGCCACTATGCTAGCCCCTCTTGCCTCCCCACTTTGGTATAGCCGCTATGCAAGCCCTTTGGTATAGCCGCTACACTAGCCCTTTGGTATAGCCGCTATGCTAGCCCTTCGGTATAGCCACTACGCTAGCCCCTCTTGCCTCCCTGCTTTGGTATAGCCGCTATGCTAGCCCTTTGGTATAGCCGCTACACTAGCCCTTCAGTATAGCCACTATGCTAGCCCATCTTGCCTCCCTGCTTTGGTATAGCCGCTGTGCTATCCCTTTTCGTATAGCTGCTACTCTAGCCCTTCGGTATAGCCACTATGCTAGCCCCTCTTGCCTCCCCACTTTGGTATAGCCTCTATGCTAGCCCTTTGGTATAGCCACTACACTAGCCCTTTGGTATAGCCGCTATGCTAGCCCCTCTTGCCTCCCCACTTTGGTATAGCCTCTATGCTAGCCCTTTGGTATAGCCACTACACTAGCCCTTTGGTATAGCCGCTATGCTAGCCCCTCTTGCCTCCCCACTTTGGTATAGCCTCTATGCTAGCCCTTTGGTATAGCCACTACACTAGCCCTTTGGTATAGCCGCTATGCTAGCCCCTCTTGCCTCCCCACTTTGGTATAGCCTCTATGCTAGCTCCTTTCCACCACCAAGTGGCGGGAGCAGCGGGCTCTGCCTACTCCTCCTCCGTGGAGAACGAGTCAAATCTACGACCAAGGAAAGCGCGGGAAGTCAAGGTCGTGAAGGGTCATTATTAAAATGAATGACTGAGTTTTTCGCCCCGGATTACATTCACATCCGGCGGGTTTCGGCTCTTCTCGCGGGTGACTTAGCCGACGGGGGCCGTGCTTCGCTCGAGCTGAAACAGAAAGGGAGACGGGGGGGCAGGGAGCGCTGAGACGGGACGCACATTTAAAACAGTGCAGGAAGAAATACTGTGAGAATCAGAGCAGCAGTGTAGCGTAACGTTCGGGGATCTGGGCTTTGCTACGCCAGGCTTGTGGGTATGATTCCCAGGTGGGGTACTGATGGTATACCCTGGAGGAAGGCACTTAGCCTGAGCTCCATCCGCGGTATAAATGGATTGTGTGTAAAAGAGTGAAAGCTCTGAGTCCCTCTGGGTGAGTGTCTGCTAAATGCCTAAAATGTAAATGCAGAACTCAATGGAATACAATAATCCCGTTCCCAGAATGCACCAGCACTACGAGCCTGGAAGTTTCATGTTTTCTTTCCCCGGTGTGCCGTCTTCATATTCATTTGAAAGGCACTTCAGCTTTCTGAAAGGTCAGAACCTCAGGCTTACACCAGCGTGCCTCCTCTGAGAAAGTACGGTCCTCACAATCAATGCTTTTCCAGACAACAGTTACTGCATATCAATATTTCAACCTAAAGATGCTGCCCGTTTCCCTGAAGCCGGGAAACTCTAACTGGCTGGCTGCAGCTGGGTCACAACAGTAGCCAAGAAAATATTTTAAAAGTGAAAAGAAATCCACGTTAATTTCTCGTCAGTATTTCATCAAACCTTTTGTACGATTCCCTCGGGACAAATGTTTTTTTTCTTTTTGACCACTGCCCCCACACCATCAGACATTTTATCATTTTGTTACCAATAACAATAAATATCAATACTAAAAATGCTAAGTAAAAAAGGAAAGAAAAACATAATTCTGCAGTTGGGCATATTCTCCAACTAGTAAAAAATTGTCAAAAATAAATAAATAAAGGAACTGAAAATCCTTTGGAGTCCTGTGATTGGTTTAGTGTCCTGCTGTGAATGAGTTCATTTTGAGGGCCAGATTGAGAAAGCACACATTTGGGATCAGACATACTTTTGGGGTCTGTTTCTTCTCCGTTAGCTGCGAGAACGTCCTTCCTCGGGCTAGGTTTTTTTTGGAAGCACCGTCCTCTGCTTTGGAAGGTAATTTAAGAGTCGCTGAGGGCCGGGAAGGAGAGAGAGGCACTGCAAGGGCGAGCGAGGCGGGCTTGGTGGGTGACCGCAATTGAGCGACTCTCAGGAAGAGGATCTCTGACTTTGGGTCGGAAATAAGTGCTGTCTGGCGTTGGTGATCTTGTGATTACCTGCAACCCCTCCCCCCTCTCGACCAGACATTTTTCTCTAATGCAGGGGTGTAATCAGCTGCTACAATGGATGAACAAAGTGAGTAGCAACACAAACCAGAAGCACCTGTGGTTCTCCAGGACCAGGGTTATAGACCCCAGGTCAGGTCTAAGCAATGTGTACCCCAGCTCTGCCAGCACCACAGATGGTCCAATAGTTCCCGACATAGTCGACTAACTAGGATGTCAGCCATTTTGTTGCAGATGGTCGATGCTCAAATTAGTCCACTGTACAGGGAAGTAGTGGACCATTTCAGAAACAGCCTCCAATTCCTGTAATATCAGCTTTTGGATGCTGTCATCCATCTTGTTACGAGATAATACCGACCTACCAGGTAATGCTAACCTGCTAGCTCTTATGCTAACAGCTATGATAGCAGCATTGCTGGTACAATGGCATGGCGACTATAATATAAACAATATAATATAAAGGTAATATTATATTTAATACATAAATATCTTTTCATAAGTACATTCACAGAACTAATTCACTGAGTTCATACTGAAATCTGCAATTATACCTGATTTAGTTTTTCTTTCTTTTTTAAAGTTTAAAATGGGAAAGAAAACTCCTGCCCTGGGAGAGAGCTGGAGGTTTGTGAGGTGTTCATGTGCAGGGTTCAGATGAGAGGCATTTTGTTTTCATGTTCATTGAAGCGTAAACCCCAACAAAACCCTAATCAAAAAATTAATTCTCTGGAACACCGAGGGCTGGCAACTCAAGGTGTGATACTGCTTTTGTTTAGCCCGTATCAGGAAGCTGCAGTCGAGCAAGCAAGCTGGAGAAAACCTCGGTAATAAACTGCATTTAAATGTTTAAAAAAAATAACACCTTGTTTTCATGTTTAAAAATAACACCAGTGGCTTTTTCGCTTTTCTAGTGTTAATTGTTCTACCTTTACTTGCTAAAATCAGAATGAAAGTGCTCTCGATGCCATTCAGACTTCACAAGCAGTGCCTGAAAGAAGAGGCACCTAATGATCGTGAACATTATCACAATAAGTTTCTCAATGAAACAAATCAGCTCCCTTAATGAGTTTGGTCATTGGTAGGAAAAGTGTTTTGGGGGTCACAGAATTTGGCTGTTTAAAGGGGGGGTGGGGGGGCTCTTAAAAGAATACTAAGGACCCGAAGTAAAAGAAAAAAAGAAGAAAACACATCTCAAAGGTACAAAAAATAAGAAGCCCATTTGAAATCCAAGGTTCACTTTCACACCCTTTTCATTTCCTTTTTTTTCAGCTCTTGTTTCACTTACTGGATTAAGTTTTTACCGGTGTGGAAGCGTTCTCCAAATTCAAAGCATGGGACATTAACCCCACTTTTAGTCTGTTTTACATTTGTGGAGATCTTTCACCCTTTGAAGTGCTGGTTTTTGGGAATGTTTTCTAAAATTCTAAGCCAGTGTTCTGGAACTATTTTAGGCTTGGACTGTACATTTTTTTCACTCAATTAGAAAATATTTGCGTTTTTGAAGTTACTGGAATTGTCTTACCCCATTGGAAAATCTTGAAATTAGTAAAACTGTAATCACATCATTGGCAATATCTTTGCCTTTTTTGGTTGAAAAATGACAAAAATACTCTTTGAGGCTGACTTGTTTTTTTTCAATGCTCAGTCAAGAACATTCTTTAAACCTTAAAGGATTAAAGGAAGCTTCACGGGACCTCCAGAGTAGTATAGCAGGTAAAATCTCACCATCACTGATGGCAAAGCCCGTTTCTGTGATGGTTCTGTGAGCATCACTTTTGTTTGACTGGTCCTGGATTCTTGGGTCGTTGGATTAGTCAATGATTGACAGCTGTTGGAATTCCAGCCATGACAGGGTTAATGAAGCATCATTCTCACACCCCGGAAGAAACATACTTGTCTTGTGAACGTAACATGGTAAATGGTTGGCATTTATATAGCTCCTTTATCCAAAGGGCTGTAAAATTGATGCTTCTCATTCACCCATTCACACACCAACGGTGATTGGCTGCCATGCACGGCACCAACTAGCTCGTCAGGTGCAATTGGGGGTTGGGTGTCTTGCTCAGGGACACTTCAGCACAGCCCGGGCGGGGGATCGAACCGGCAACCCTCCGACTGCCAGACGACAGCTCTTACTGCCTGAGCCAATGTTGCCCCACATCAGTCCTCCTTTTGTAGACGTTATATAGTACTCGATAAACATGACATATTGGTATTTTGCTTGGCACTGGGATACCATGGGATACAACTCTTCATGTCTTCAAATATACACCTTTGATCAGTTAACTACTGAGGAGGCTACACTTCTCCCAGTTAGTCAATCTCCATGAAGCCAACTATTGATACGACGGAGGAATGTACAAATATATTCATGGTATTGTGTTGGAGGGTGAGAAAAGCACTGTGACACACACACAAGCATGCGCACGCACACGCCTAGTCACTGAGAGGGGCCTCCCAATCAGCAGGTACCCCTCACCGGTGTAGCCAGAGGGGGACACTTTCGGCGGGGCGATGTCATGGGGAAGAATCGAATTCCAGCCCCGTAATTTCACGGTCAGCTTGTAACGCGAAACGCAGACGGGCCACGTGGCACAAAGGGCCGCCGTCTCGTTCCCTTTTTACGCTCCGCAGCACGCTCCAGCCATCTTTAATTTTGTCTGAAAAGCTTTTCTCTGTTTCTCTTCTCCCCGGCCTGCCCCGTTGACTGTACGCCTCAGTGCCCCCCTTTCTTCACCCCCCCGGTCCCCGTCAGGCCGGTGAACGGCAGGGGCTCAGACAGAGCGGCGGACCCCTTATCTATCGCGCGGAGGTACACAGCTCGCCCATGCCCTTTGTTACCTCCTCTAAGCGCAGTGAATGGCTTCTCTGATTTCAGCTCACACACTGTGACGAGCCTTCTCAGGCACAAAGGAGCCTCCGGTCTGGGGGAAAGGAGTCGCTTCATTCCGGATGATTCCGCCCGTCTCTGTTCTCCCCGTCCCCCCTGTTGAACGCGGGCCCCGCCGCCGATGCCGGAGATTTATGGAATGCGCGCGTTCGTCTTTCCCGCTTAATACCGCGGCAATCTGCAGGAGATGAGCGAGATGAACCCCCAGAGTGAGGGGGGAGGGGGAGGGGGGGGGCACAAAGCCTGGAAACAGACTGCGTTCGCGTGTGATTGGCCGTCCCGGATTCCCCGCACATTCTCGTTCTGTGGGAAAGATTCTCGAACTCGGGTTATGCATTTTCTTTTCTTCTTTCTTTTTTCCATTCCGCTTTCGCTGTGGAATTTCATGATTAATAAATAGTGCTTATGAATCAGTCGGGAAATGTGAAGTGGCAAAATCTGAATTGCGGCGCAAGGCAATCGCCATGGTTACCGAGTTGTAGTGCTGGACCTTGGCGATCTGAAGGTGTCTCAATCTTAGCAAACTTTGGAGAAATAAAAGAAAATTCTCTAATGGTAAAAAGTGGTGTGCCAAATTGATTGAAGATTCAAGAGTTTTATTGTCATATGCACAGTAAAACACAACGGTTACACAATTCTCCTTCCACGAGGAAGAATTACTAACGCTAAAATAACTAAGTAGCATTTGTGCCGGGAGGACAACGCAAAGATGTCTGCCATGGCGGGCGCCATCATTCTAATTGATTAGTATTGATTTAAGTTCCGTTCTCTTTGGTTAGTTTACTTGACTCTTCCTTTCATTAAGGGTAAGCAATGATACTCAAACAAACAAATCTCATTCAAACAATTATTTACTCAGGAATGGGAAATAGCACAGGAATTATGTTAAATTACGTTTACTTCATCGAAGTTGAGATGCCAAAGAGATTTCACAAGTTATCCCGGCCAATTTGAAGAGATTTTGCTGATGTTAGTACTCTAGAATTAGCCTTGCAGACAACAGAACACTCTGATAACAAGATCCCATGGTGTTTTCAGTGAGGCTAAAGGTCTTTATTTTTCCCTTCTTGATTGGCAAGCGCAGGTCCACGTGAAAAGAAGAAATGTCTCATAGAATTGCTGAAGCATCTCTTTTGCTTCACAAACCAGTGTAGAAGTGTGTTCCCGGTAAAATGTGACCTTTGACCCACCTGCTGATGGAAAATTTGAGCAGCAGAAATATCTAGCTGTAGCTGAATCATAATGATATTTGCAGGCGTGGTTGCAGCAGCAAAGCCATTTTGGAGGGCCTAAACCTCACCAGAGTGCCAGTCTACAACTGTCTGAATATCACAGTTATTTACAGGTTCCATAAACTATCCATCGTATTTACAGACGGTTTTGATAGAAATACTTCTATAATACTTAAGGCACGTTTGAATATAATGCACACATCCCTTGCAGAAGTTTCAATCAGGTGTCTGTATTATTACTTAGTATTACTTTATTATGTACAGAATTTCAATATTATACATTCTGTTTTGAACTGATATACTGTATTATTGACAGTTTCATTAGAATATAAATATTATTTAAAGATGTGTCTGATATAAGATGTAAGAGAACAAGCAAGCCTACCACTTTTATTTGCAAAATGTCCTGCAGTAATGAGTGTCGTGAAGGTAAGCATATCTGAGTGATGATGATATGCCTGAGCCAGCCAAGTGATACCGTAAAAATAAAATAATAAAAAAATAAAAGTGAAAAAAGAAGTACCTACAGCACACATTCAGTTCAGTTAAAAAGACGAAAATGAAGGAACTTAATAAAAAATAGACAAGAAATGAAAGTTTTCGCTAATGACCAACGGTGATGATAATGCATGCAAGAACAAATTAACAAAATAACTTCAAAGAAAACTTGCAACTGGTTCAAGAAACTTGTGCACTGTCAGATGAAAAGAGTGCAAACAATGGACCAATTGAACCAGAATAAAAACAATAATAATCATCAGGAATTATCAGCCTCATTAAAACCAATTCAAACAAACTCTTGGGAAAGTTTTTTGTTTTGAAATGTGCACAGTTGGCAGACGCAGGGAGCCTCACAGCTGAAGTTCCTGCTCTCTGCTGACACACCGTGACCCTTTGAGACTGGGGACGAATACTGTAAATATGTAAAGCTATCAAACCTGTTAGATGTGGACGCTCCCTGCGTTTTGAGCTTAACATGTTTCTAACATTTGTTTGAATTATCTGTGGTCTGAACATTGGGAATATTGAACCAGACTGCGCATTTTCAAAACGGCTATTGGCTGAGACAATTGGAAGCCTTTATCCAACTTATTTTTCACCAGTTGAATTCTTGGGGTCCTATTTTCATACTCTGGCAGGGTGAGACAATAGGGCATTGAAAACACAGGCAGTGCCTTGACTTCACGCTGCCTCAGGCTAGAGAAATACCGTGAATACATGCCCTACCCCTTTGCAGCGAAAATGTGTGTTGGGAAAATATTCCCTTGTGTTATCTGCCAAATGACTGATGAACGCGACCTGCCCATTTTGAGGTCATCCTCCAAACTCCACAATGTGTTCTGCCAGTGAAGTGCGGAAAACCAGGTTGGGGTTGGGATGAGGGGGGGAGGGGGGGTTGGCATGTGCGGTCGAGGCTCTACGGAGCGTAATGGCTTTCCCCTGCACGCATATTCATCCCTATCTATCTCTTTCCTCCTACTTTTCCGCGATATTCAGTCGCACAAGGTCGTCTCCCAGCCTGCTTCATTGTACCTGCAGGTCATGGCAGCTGACACCCATCAGGGGCCCGGGTCTCCACGGTAACAAACGGCCGTCTGTAACTTTGATGTATGAAGTCCTTCCCAAGCTGCTTCTCTAATACCCTTGACAGAAAATTTGCCCGCTTTATTTTTCTTTTTTTTAAAATTCCTAACAGCATAATTGATGCTGGTAATTGGATGCATGCAATTAATAATTTGAGCGTTTTCCAGACAGGGTGTCAACGATACACGCGTCAGCGTTTAGCGTGGCTTCACACACAAGCGGGTCGCACATTCCCTCCTCTTGTCCCACACGACCTGCCAACATGTATTTACTCTTATTGCTCTGATTCCTGCTGATTGATCCCGGACGAGCCCTGGTGATTATTACTGTCATTGGATATCCATTCAATATTGTGTGTTGATTGCCCAAGGAGGGCCGAGAACATATGGTTCAATGTGTACACCGTTCACCTCCAGAGCTGATTTCCGTCGAGACCACACATTCATTGGAGGACACATTAAAAGGCGTTGCTGTGAGCATGAGCACAAACACACATGTTGAGACGCATACACACGCACAGACACGCATACAGACACACGGTTTTATGTTTTGTACCTTAAAATTTGTATTTGTATTTTCATTCTGTTTGGATGTTGAAATGATGGAGATTCACGTCAATAACGTTTTAAGATAGATATGCTCACATTAATCCGCGCTGCGACCATTTGTTAAATACAGCCTCAATAATGCGGTTTCATCAATCTTTTAATTACACATCTAAATGGGAATAGATTAATTATGTCAACCTTTTCTAATTATCTCCTTTCCAGGGTATGTGTTCACATGGAGGCTCTTCTTTGCAGTGCGATTGTAAGATGAATATGAGTGCGTAGTCTGTGATGTATGTGGCAGGTGCTTTTTGTCTGCAGTTTTATAGAGCTGCTTTATTAGCAACACGGTTGCCACCCTATCAGAACATGATATACTGAGATTCCTGTTTGTTAACAAGCCTCCAATTTGGTGCACTGTAAGTTTAATATGGAAAGGATGGATTTTTTTATTTTTTGCCAGTTTCACCAGAAAAAGGTTTTGTGCGTTGTGCCTCCATAGTTTCCTCATCTAGCATATTGTACACAGTAGATCACTTTCGGGGGTATTTGATGGTGAGTTTGGGCCTCAGCTTGATGGGTCAGGGGTGTTACCAATCCTGTAGCTAACTTTGAGCTCATCATTGATAAAGCCAAACACATACATGCCAGTTCATTTCTATGGTGCTGAAGATGCAGAGGGGTGGGGAGGGGTGTTTTACTGCGTGATATTGCTTGTGGAGGAGATGTGTGGGCTTGGCTTTGGTGGTGTGGAGATGCAGTTGTCCTGGCTGAGGAGTGAGTTCTCCAGGGCCTTGTGTCTCATAAAGGGGGTTTCATACAACACTCCTCTTCCCAATCCCCGTTGACCGGAGGTGCCCCTGACCAGTGTTCCATGGTACAGCTGGTGCCACACCAATACCCTCCAGCCCCCACAGCCCCCTGCAGTGAGTGTGAGACTAGTGTACCTACAGAGCCCTCCGCCTGGTCTGCAATTCTCGCAAAGAGCATCCCTCCCCAGGCATTCTCTTTCAGGTACATTGCAGCCCTTGGGCGACTATTCCGTATACCATTATGGCCCTAGGTCCATGTACTGAAAAGAGAAAGGACACCTCCGAGTTTGGAGAACATATAATATCGCAGGAAATGCATATTTAAAGAAAGTGTTGAAAGATGTATTCCCACTGTAATTGGAAGTCTCTCTGGCTGGGAGAAAAGAAAGGCTGTTTGAGTCTTAATGCTTCCTCGTGTAGCTACCTCTGCTTTGCAAGAGATGCCTATCAACAAGGAACAACTTCAACAATGC
>NC_083771.1:18938214-18943214 GCF_963514075.1 Conger conger
CCAAGTCCCGAGTTTTATCTGTTTTTCTATTTTATTTTTATTTTGTAGGTTTCAAATACAAAAAAAAAAGAATAAATAGATGAATTAGAATGCTTGAGAATCGGAAGGAGACTGTAAGAATAAGGATAGGTTGAGGTCACAGGCCCTGAAACTTATTCCGTGATGCAGAAATGAATTGTGGGGGTTTTGCGTATGGGGGTAAGACGTGCGGTCCAGGCAGATAGGGCAGAAGGCCTCTGAGTGACTCACATAATCTATTAAAAAAACTCTCAGTCAAGGTTGACAGGTTATGTCTTGGCAGAATAATAATTGGTTTCAATTATTATAGATAATCTTTTTGGCCTTTGCATTAGTAATTATTTACATACTCTACGTAATAAGGGGAGAAAGAGCAACCCTGTACCCTAACCCAACCCAATACAAAGGTCTTGCAACAAAAATAAACTGGCAAAAAAAGCAGAGAGCTCAAATATTGTATTTTCCCAAATGCCCACAGAAAATGGCCGCTTATTTCTTTACTGAAACACTTTGATAGCGATCTGGAAAATGTCACCAGAGACAAAAAAAGTGATTTAATAATTAACAAGAGTTTACAAGAACAGCAAAGAAAATAAATGGTAGCGCTGAAACAAGGAGGACAATGAGAAGACATTAACAATCAGGCCTGCCGATGACTAACGAGCAGGCCCTGCGATGTTTTAATTAGCAGGCCGGTGGACGGCAGAGTGATTAATGAACACAATTTTATTTAAGCTTTGCTTTGAATTAATAACAAATTGACATTTAATGAAAATTACTCGGCACCTTCAGAATTCAAGCTGTTTTCCCCTCCCCGAAACACTGCTAACTGCGTTAAGCGATACTTACAAAAACAAACCTAGCCGTTTCTTTTTATTTTCTAAATAATTTGGAGTTACAAATTGGTAATACATAAACTTGCATTAAACATGACAAAACAAATACTTGTTTGCTTGGTTTCATTTTTCTACGTGAAAGCAAACCTTTGTGATATTTAAGATTCTATTAAGTACATTGAAGGTTAACACTCCATATTACAGTGCATTTTAGCTCTCCGTATTAAATTTATGTCTGAAAACCTTATGTGGGCATTATTGCACATTTTACAATTTGGTTGAACAACCTTGCATTCCCTCTGTTTTATCTCTGTTATAAAGACTCCTGGCATACAATGGCTCCTCTTTTGTGTTGGAGTGTTTCTCAAAACCATTCCCTTTCAGTCGCGCTGCGTTGTCTGGATTCGATATCGACCTCATCATTTTTTAATGGGCAGCTTTAATATTTAATTCTCGACGATCATCTGGGATCTATTTTCGACCCTTTGTAATGTATTATTGCAGTGGTCCCTTTGGACGGACTGCAAACCCGAGGAATTCAGTTTCTCACGCTCAGCGTGATGTTCTCAACTCTCTCTGACTATTTGGGTTTTGACATGATGACATGTCTGCTTTGGGGGAATATTAATTAGAATGTACTACAATATGAAACACAGCTTTGAAAAACAGGCAGTCCAGGGGAGCAGTGCCGGCAGTAAAGCTGCTTTCACACGATCAGCGTCAAACTCTACGTTCAATGCCAAGTCAGCCGTCGACTACACATGAGAACATTCGAGTGCCGCCAGTTGTCGTCATCCATCCAGGAAGCAGTTTTTTCGTTAAAATGCAACAAGCCGCAACAAAATGTGATAGTGGTAGTTGTCTGCTATTATAAAAGGCTTAATTGTGTACTCACTTTGTGAAAACAATAACAACAAGAAACGAACCAAGCTAACTCAGTTAGCCATGTAGCCTACGTGAAACGGCTCTGGCTGTGTTGCTAGGTAGCATAGGCCTGCTTTATACAAAGCTGTGATGTGAAAGGTACGTTTAAACAATTTGAACCCTAATGGTGCTCAACGTGGGCTGTGCACTACGCCAGGCTTAGCGTTGCTGCCAGGTCTGTTAATGGCTTGACGCCGTGTCGAGCTTTTTGACGCTGATCGTGTGAAAGCAGCCTGGCCGAGGGCCTATCTGTGTGGATGTCATGCGTGTTCTCCCTGGTTCTGCGTGGATTTACTTCTGGTACTCTGGTAAAAAATCTTACTTTTGAGAGATACAGGGTGTAATTTGGGAGCAGCATGGACAGTATTGCTGGTTTTCATCCTTTCATCCTTCAAGTCCAATCAGAGACTGATTCCAGACATGAGCCACCAGGTGAGTGGGATCTCTGGCCAATCAGTGGTGT
Source organism: Conger conger (assembly GCF_963514075.1). Lineage (NCBI taxonomy): Eukaryota > Metazoa > Chordata > Actinopteri > Anguilliformes > Congridae > Conger > Conger conger. Next base: position 18,940,456 of record NC_083771.1, read on the forward strand.
TAATCAATAAATGAAAGAAAACCAGCAGCACTACTAACATTAAGGGTCACATTTGAGCATCTAGGCCCCTGTTACTGAAATCATGGTCCTTGAAAGACAGTCTGGCCAATCAGCAGCAAACATTGTTCAGTTAATTGCCAGCTGGAGAAAAGGAAAGCAGGGCCAGATGTGTGTATACATGGTCTTAACCAGGGCTAGATCATGGACCTTCCTGTAGGTTTTCATTTCTGCCCTGATTTGGCACACCTGATTAGTAGCTCAAAAACATCTCTATCAGTTGACTGGCGTTCTTTGTTAACGCAGGAGTGAAAATGTGCAGGACGGTGGAGCTCCCAGAGAAAGGCTCGGCAGTCCTTGGGTTCATTCCCCTTTTCTGTTTCTTTTCCCATTTTCTTTCCCCTAGTGCCACCCATCGGGAGAGGTTAGGAAAAAATGAAAGAAAAGCGTAAATATGGGGAAATCGAGAAAAACGTGAATTATGGAATGCCCTCGCCCTTTCAAACGTCAGTTGGAACCACGTCAGTTACAGGCAGATGCATGGCTGGAGAGAGGTTGATCCACAGGTCGATCATTTACACATCAGGCTTTCTGGAAAGGATGCACTGATGTTTTCTTGCTGAAAAGAAAGGAAGTTCCTAACTTCTACTTCTAGCTCCCAGAAGGAACATTTAATGGCTTGGAATGTCCTTAAAGATGGTGGACCGATTTCTGGGTCAGGACCAAAGAAAAGAAATAAGTAGAGAAAATAAGCGATAGGAATAAATGTCTGATCTAGGCCATACAGGACTCCTTACCACTGGCTGATTCAGAGTTAGATTCTGAGAGCCAGGCCTTCAGTTGGGCAGGTTCTCCCAAGAGGCTAGCCAACCTCAAGTGCATTTTACCCTGGCCAACAAATAAACTCTGTTAGACTCAAACAAACTCTGCTAAAGCTCATTTCAAAGTTCAGTTCAGATCAAAATCCCAAGAGTAGGGCAAGGCAATACTGCTGAGTGACCCCCTCCCAAAAAAATAAATAAAAATCTTTCAATCTAACTCAGTAAAGACAATGTTGTCCACATCAAAAAAGATGGCTAACAAATGAAAAGACAGCTACTTCCATAGCAATCGGTCGTGATCAAATTTGCCTTTAAGCTCTGGGGGCCGGTTTCTCGGACACAGATTAAGCTTGGACTAAATCGAGTTTTGTGTGGAGAATCTCCATTCCAAATTTAATTCAGTCTAGGCGTAATCTGAGTCTGCGAAACTGGCCTTGGATTGATGATATTGACACGTTGAATATCTCAGACGACAAGAGTGCTCAGTAGAAGCTGACAGACTTGATAGTCCACACTGATCAAACCCTCTTCAACTTAGGAAAATATTGGAAATAATGTCAGGTGATGACTCTTTCATCTGAATGGTATTACAGTACATCACTGGCATTTAGTAGATGTCTTTCCAGCACAATTTACAGAACTAGCATTTTCTTGCTATTCATGTACACAGCTGGATATATCCTAAAGGAACTCAGGTTAAGAATCTTGCTCAAGTGTACAATGGCAGTGTCTTTCCTGGGAATCAGACCTGCAACCTCTAACCTGATTAAAATTTTGTTGCACATTCTTGCGACAAGTGTCGCTTCATGAAGATGGTGCATTTTCTCAGTGTCGCGCACTTGTAGAATTGTGTTATGTCACGGACACAGTTATGCTTTATGCCACGATGTTTATTGGACACTTTCGGTCAGATGGAACAGCGAAAGTCATGGACATGTCTTGTCTTAAAAAAATGTAAACAAGCTGTCAGGAGTTCGATTGTCAGGAGTTGTCAAACTGTCAGGAGTTTGACATCTCGTTACCATACAGACAATAGGACACTCATCGCAGACCCCCTCCGAAGTATAAGTGCAAAACGTTGTGTGACACCTCCATTCTTGATGTGGGTTGTGCGTATAAATCAAGCTTTACAGTAGGTTAGCCCAGTTCCCCAGCCATTATATTACAATGTGACCATCAGTACTAGCACTGCACATCTGTACTTTCCTCGTTGTGCAGGTCAGTCAACATGACGTGCCCTGCCCTTCCTCGGGTGACATCATCGGCACTTACTGACGCCCCCAACACCGCCTGGGTGCAAGCGAACCGCCCGATGCTGGAGTGGGGGCAGGGCGCTTCAAAGGAACGGGTCACATGATCCCGCGCTCGCTAACGTTTGTGATTCAGCGGTACAAGTGCCAGAGAGATATAGGGTAACACGAAAAGCCTGAGCGCTGCCAAGCACGCCATTAGTGCCAGCCTGCGCTCGGAGAGTTAGCTATTTTGAAGAAAAGAGAGATCGATTTAGGATGTCATTTATAGCCTGTCTTCAAGAAGCCGGGCTTTTTACTGACACGGAAAAAAATGGTTTTGTCCTTTTTCCTTTCATTTGTTTTCTTTCGCCCTATCTGATTGGAAAAAGATAGACTGAAAACGTCGCTGGTGAATAGACAAACAATTAGGCCACTTCAGTTCTAGATCAAATACTTTTTTTTTGTATTTGAACAAAGTTGTATGTTCTAAGAGAGTTTCAGGAGTGTTTTAAAATTCTACAGGCATCTAAAGAGTTAATGTATTCATATTTAACCAACGTCTCTGCTGCTTACACAGTATATTATATGCTGCTGTTTATTTATTCATTTTTTGGGATCTGTACAGCCTGTGAATGTTGGATTTGAATTATGATAATTTGTGTTGAAACTGCCTTCTCCCAAAATATGTTTCTTAGAAAATATGTCCTCC
>NC_083771.1:18948214-18978214 GCF_963514075.1 Conger conger
GCTGTGCGCCCAGGACACCGACCAGCGAGGCTTAAGTGAAGACGTTCGCACCGAATGGGAGGTGGAGTGGGGTGGCTGTGACAGGAGGGAGGGGGGAGGGGGGGGGGGGGGGGGTGTCTGTTGTTTAGAAAATGTGCCCAGGCTTCTGACATGATTGGAGACGGGACGATTTGACGCTTCAAACAAAGAGGCCGATCTATCGGCCAGACAAAACCTTCCCTCGGGACCTGCAGAACCTGAGCCAGACCGGCCGTGACACATCAAAGCGGGGAAGATCAACCCCCCTACCCCCCCCTCCCCCCCGTGTCCCAGAGGGGCAGGGAAATCAAACCAGACGCAGAGCGAACGCGCTAACCGCGCTACGGAGCTGCACACCTGCAGGGCCCCTGGATCCCATCCACATCCGTCCTGAACGTCCCGTGTAGTCCTGTTCTGCACAGACCGCAGTGACATGAGTGCGGATAAGATTGTTCAAATGCATTGTTGTTATGGGTGTGGAAAAACATGTATTAGTACAAATGCAACTTTAAATATATACTAATATATATTAACTGCTGACTCAATTTCAGAGAGAGATCATGCATGCTGTGGATGCCAAAATGCCAGTTTTCGAATGGAATGTCCAGTTCTCAAATTATTTGTACATTACATTACATTATATTACATTACATTAATGGCATTTGGCAGACGCTCTTATCCAGAGCGACGTATAACAAAGTACAAAGTGCATACCCATAACCAGGGATAAGTGTGCTGAAAGACAATTTAAACTGCTGACAAAGATAAGGACTAGGGCCTATTTGATTAATTATCTTTTTTTAATTATAAAAATTATAATCTAATTTTTAAAAATCAAAAATCTGATTTTATACCACACCACACAAACATATGTACAATAAACAGCTAGCCAAACAAAACTAGCAAAGGTATCCTCCTAGCGTGATAACACAAGGAAAGACAACAGTTCAGGTTTACAGGGCGGTAGGGAGGGGTGGGGTGGGGTGAGGTGCAGCTTGAAGAGGTGCGTCTTCAGTCTGCGCTTGAAGGTGACAAGTTTGGATTGTGGTCCCAACTAGACATTATATTGTCCAGTCTGATTAATTGATTGAAAAAATGTACTGTTAGTGCGCAATAAACTCATCTCAACCAAGAATATCAGAATCCCCCACAGCTCCACATGTTGTTCAAGACTAAGCTTCCAGCACATTTTCTCCAGTTTTGAAAAATTCTAAATCTGGCAACCCTAGCCAAAATCTCCAACAGAAAAAATATGAGGGACTGAAAAACAGGTGAGCAATAGCTATGAGAAGCGATTGACCTTTACCTCCGGAGTGTAAACAGCAATGGACATCAGATAGTGAGATGGTTCAGAAAACTGATGCTAAATCCACCAAGACATTAGTCTTGTGCCCACCTGTGTGCCGGTAGAAGCCATTTTGTCTTGTTTTGTATTGAAGATTTGTATACTTGATATTTTCTCTCCGCAAGCATGAAAATATAAGAGAAAATGTTGACCTTTGCGTTCTCTGTTTTTGCAAGTAACAACATGTTTTGTTATATGAGTGCATTTTGAACTTTTCACAAAGTATTGGGCCTCACCAGAGCATTTGTCAAAGATGCTGATATCAGGCTAGCACGTGGTATAGCAAACAAATGTTGGCTTCGACTAAAAGGAATGACTGAAAAATTCAGCGTTGCAAAATAAATACCCCTCCAAGTTAAAAATATTCCTTTCCTTGAGTGATGATTAATATAGAATCTATGCAGAAATAAAGTCCCTGTTGAAGTTAGTGACTCCTCCCCTAGCTTTGCTATTATGTGTAATGAGTTTTTATAAGTCACTGTTGTTTGATTAAATATTAATGTACTGTCCACTCACGCACCATTTAATCCATCATGTTGTAAATGTTGCAAAACTACGCTGCAGTAGTTCTGGTGTATAAATGCTTTATGTTACACATCAAACAGCATTAGGCTTACAATAAAGCGTGCTTACTGAGATTTCAGTGTTTGCCAATATGTTATGTATTTGCAGTTAGCTATAACTGTGAAGACTTTTAAAAAAATAACATTTTATTTATCTGAACAGGTGTCTGAAGGGGTGTATATACTGCATGTGTGTCTGTGAATAGGGGTGAGTGCACTATATCTGTGTATATGTGTACGATATGTGAGTGTATAAATGTGGGCATGCCATGTTTGTATTGGTGTGTGTGTACCATATACAGCATGTGTATATGAGTGTTTAGGTTTGTGTACCATTTCTGTGTAATATATATGTATACATAGGTGTCTGTATGTACTGTGTGTGTGTATGTACCCTGTGTGTGTATGCACTGTGTCTGTGTGTGTAAGTACCGTGTGTGTGTATGCGCTGTGGCAGTGTGTGTATGTACCCTGTGTGTGTGTGTGTATGCGCTGTGGCAGTGTGTGTATGTACCCTGTGTGTGTGTGTGTATGCACTGTGTCAGTGTTTGTATGTACCGTGTGTGTGTATGCACTGTGTCAGTGTTTGTATGTACCGTGTGCGTGTATGCACTGTGTCTGTGTGTGTATGTACCCTGTGTGTGTATATGCACTGTGTCTGTGTGTGTATGTACCCTGTGTGTGTGTATGCACTGTGTCTGTGTGTGTATGTACCCTGTGTGTGTGTATGCACTGTGTCTGTGTGTGTATGTACCCTGTGTGTGTATGCACCGTGTCAGTGTGTGTATGTACTGTGTGTGTGTATATGCACTGTGTCTGTGTGTGTATGTACCCTGTGTGTGTGTGTATGCACTGTGTCTGTGTGTATGTACCGTGTGTGTGTGTGTATGCACTGTGTCAGTGTGTGTATGTACCCTGTGTGTGTGTATGCACTGTGTCAGTGTGTGTATGTACCGTGTGTGTGTATGCACGGTGTCAGCATGTGTATGTACCGTGTGTGTGTGTATGCACTGTGTCTGTGTGTGTATGTACCGTGTGTGCATGTGTATTTACCATGTGTGTATGTGCATGTTTCTACCATGTGTATCTCTTGTGTTTGTGTGTGTATGTACCATGAGTATGTATCATGTGTGTGTGTTTGTGTGTGTGTCTGTGTGTGCATGTGCGTGTGTGTGTGTGTGTATGCACTGTGTCTGTGTGTGTATGTACCGTGTGTGTATATACACTGTGTGTGTATGCGCCATGTGTGTGTGTATACACTGTGTGTGTACGTGCCATGTGTGTGTGTATACACTGTGTGTGTACGTGCCATGTGTGTGTGTATACACTGTGTGTGTACGTGCCATGTGTGTGTGTATACACTGTGTGTGTACGTGCCATGTGTGTGTGTATACACTGTGTGTGTATGCGCCGTGCGTGTGTATTTCTGCAGGCCTCTCGGGGCCTGGAGCTGTAATCAGCCTGTTGGCCACCCAGCCCACCGCTCCAGATTGTTTTTCTTGATAATGTGGGCTGATTGATGGAGTTTGTTTAGTTTTAATTACAGCGCAGGTGAGATGCTAAGCCTGTGCACTTCACTGGAGCAGAAAACTCAACTACCGCCCGTCGCCGGGAGGAAATGACCACAGCGAGAATGGCGTGGTCGTCCTGCTGTTTGGAGCCCCGCATACTTCACTTTTGCCTGCGTCTCTTAGACAAGGGCTGCCCAATCCTGTTCCTGGACATTCTGGCACATTTTGATTCTACTATTAATGACTAATTAGCTAACTCAACCGGCTGTTGAATGAGGTGTGTTTTGTTATGGCTGGAGTGAAAACCTACTCCAGGATTATGCAGCCCTGTTTTCCGTGTTAGCTTAACATAGCTTTTCCTGTCTCAGTTTACTGTTGTTTCCCATCTGAAAAGCCTTTTTCAGTATCTTTTATAGTAGCGGTAAAGGTTCTATCCAAAGAAACCCTAACCTTTCCCATAATCCCCACATCTAAGGCCTTAGTGTTCACATCCACTGCAGCACTGCACTGGGGCCTGAGACTTCATTGTGTGGGCTGGCCTGAACCACTCAAAAGACCAAGCTGGGCCATATGTGTGCGCTGCGATGCTAAACCACGGCTTCAAATACTTTTCTGTGCTTGATTGATCTCGCCTGGTGCAATTGAGCCAACCAAGAGGACCAGGAGGAGGACTTTGCAGTTTTTGACAGCATTTCATAGGTTCTAATGTGCATAACTAGCGCAGGATAGCAACTAAAAGTATTTGAGTCAAAAACAATTCTGTTTTCTGTTTTTTCTGTTTTCTGTTTTTGACCCAGGTCTGCGATCGATCACCGAAGCGAGACTCGCGCGGAGTCAGTTACTGCAGAACCGCCCGTTGTTGAGGCGCGCTCGCCCGAGATACGCCGCATCCCATCTGACGGGTACGGCAAAGTGCTGAACCCAAACAGACTCTCGCACCCCTGCCAATTTGCAGGTTTTCCGTCTCCCTGTTCAGTATGTACATGCAGTATTCACGTGGGGACGCGGAACATCTGAGCCAGAGTCTGTTTCCATGATCACAGCTCGTGTAGCGCTGCTAAGCTCATTAATAAAATATCAATGTATTACTTCCCCGCCACCGCCATACGGTGAAATTGACATTCCCTACTCCAATAAGGGAAGCTTTGGTTTGCTGCCAGGATTGTAATTAGTAATTAAGGAGATGATTTCTTCAAGTTTCCTGTATTCACAGACAGGGTAGGAGCAGTGATCTGGGATCTGGTTTGGTCTGTCATAAACGTATCTGTTATGAACGGTGAAGCGAGACTTCATCATGGGTCAGCTCACTCTGAGGTGCTTTTAAGCGTGCTATAGGAAGTGGGGCGGGGCCACGCCACTCTGGTGATTTCCCATTGGTGTTCCACATTGCTTTTAATGGGCTGCACCCGCAACAAGCCAAATGTTAAAGGAGAGAGAGAGAGAGATATTTTAATAAAGCATTTTTATATTGCTTTAGCAATACTATGCTAATGTAATGGCCGTGCCAATAAAGTTTTTGAACAACTTGAACTTTGATAGAGAACCAGAAGAAAAGTGAAAGGGACACACAGAGACAGACAGAGAGAGGGATACAGAGAGCCAGAAAATAGAAAATGAAAGGGAGAGAGAAAAAAAGAGAGAGGGAGGTAGGGAGCCAGAAGAACAGAATGAGCAAGACAGATGGAAAGAGAGAGGGAGAGACAGAGAGACGGAGGGAGAGAGAGAGAGAGGGAAGGAGGGAGAGAGACAGATAGAGAGAGAGAGGGAGACAGAGAGACATAGAGGGAGAGAGAGAGAGGGAGGGAGAGACAGAGAGAGAGGGATAGAGAGAGAGAGAAAGAGATTGGTGACTGTAAAAATAGTGCAGTGTGAATGCTGCTTGGGAGAGTTTATCCTGCGGAGAGCAGGTTAGAATAGCAGCCTGCTCCAGCAGAGAGTGAGAGCAGGGAGTGAGAGCAGAGAGTGAGAGCAAAGAGTGAGAGCAGGGAGTGAGAGCAGAGAGTGAGAGCAGGGAGTGAGAGCAGAGAGTGAGAGCAGAGAGTGAGAGAAGACAGGCTCCAGCAGAGAGTGAGAGCAGGGAGTGAGAGCAGAGAGTGAGAGAAGACAGGCTCCAGCAGGGAGTGAGAGCAGAGAGTGAGAGCAGGGAGTGAGAGCAGAGAGTGAGAGCAGAGAGTGAGAGCAGGGAGTGAGAGCAGAGAGTGAGAGCAGGGAGTGAGAGCAGGGAGTGAGAGCAGAGAGTGAGAGCAGAGAGGCTCCTTCATTCCCCCAGGACCCCCAGCCTCCTGTTACAGCAGCTCCGCTCTCCCAGCTGCTCAGCGCGCACTGCATTGTGGGTATTCATCGCTTTGTGTGCTTCTGCGCGGAGGCAAGCTGTGTCTCCTCCGGGGGGAGTGATTGGAGAGGCGAACCCTGCGTCTGGGTGTGGCGGTGAGAAGGGGTCTGGAGAAGCCGGTGTGGCCTGAGGTGTGCGGAGCTGGCCGCCCTGCCATCGGTGGTGGAGCTTAAAGGGGGAGGGTGGTGCTGAGTACAGCGTGTGCCGGTTCTCCATGGGCCTGGCTGGGCCCACAGGGGGTCGGGTGGGGGGGAGTAGGGGGTGGTGGGGTTTGGGAGTGCGCTCAGTGGAGAGCAGTTGTCACAGTGTCTGTGTGTGTGTGTGTGTCTGTGTGTGTGAGTGTGTGAGTGTGTGTGTGAGTGTGTGTGAGTGTGTGAGTGTGTGTGTGAGTGTGTGTGAGTGTGTGAGTGTGTGTGTGAGTGTGTGTGTGTGTGTGTGTGTGAGTGTGTGTGAGTGTGTGAGTGTGTGTGTGAGTGTGTGTGTGTGAGTGTGTGAGTGCGCGTGTGCATGTGTGTGTGTGTGTTGGGGGAGAGAAATGACAGTCTGACAGTCTGCGGGATTATTGCAGAGCTGTAAAATGGCGCAGATCCAGGGTTAGAGAGCAGGAGAACCCCACAGACTCACACCACTGCCGTCATTAGCTTATCTTCTCCTCTCCTCCCTCCAGCCCCAGGTCTTCCCCTTTAAAACCTCCCTCCCTCCACCTCGCTCTCCTCCCCCTCTCTGCCTCTCTCTCCGTCTCTTTCCCTCTCTCTCTCTCTCTTACACACACACACACACACACACGCACACACAAGTCCGGCGTATGGTTGTGTGTTTGGTCGTCCTCATTAGGGCGCACAGTGACAGAGAGAGCTCAGACTGCGGGCCCTCAGACAGTCAGACCCCTCCTCCCCCCGCCTCCCGGGGCCCCAAGGGCTCGTCCGCCGATACGCCGCGTTAATAATGCATGTGAGGGCCCGGGACCCGCCAACAGCGCCACTCGGCCTGGCCCCGTGGAGCGGCTCCCGGCCCTGGATCCACTCCTGCTTTTATCAGAGGAGCAATAAGCTGTGATGAATACGGGGCCAACGGGGCCCCACGCAGCACAGCGTTCATCTGGGGCCCACGCAGCCTGAGGTGGAGCCCCACTGTGCTGGGTTTGGGGGTGGGGTGGGGATGGGGGTTGGGATCTGTAGGGTATGTTGGGGTAGGGGGTGATTTGGGTCGGGGGGGCGGGGGGGGTGGGGGGGTAATGAACTCCTCCAGGGAGTGTGCCCGCTGAAGCAGACCTTTAGAGGAGGCATCTTTCTTGAAGACGGTCTCCAGAGTGGTGTAAAACCTGTGTCATTGAGCTGAGGCAGGCAGACATCAGAGAGAGAAAGTGTGTGAATGTATGTGTGAGAGAGCTGGGCTGTATGTGTGAGCATGTGTGTTTTTTTTGTGCACGCATGTATGTGTGAGAGAGCTGGACTGTATGTATGAACACGTGTGTTTGTGTGCACGCATGTATGTGTGAGAGAGCTGGGCTGTATGTATGAACACGTGTGTTTGTGTGCACGCATGTATGTGTGAGAGAGCTGGGCTGCATGTGTGAGCATGTGTGTTTGTGTGCACGCATGTATGTGTGAGAGAGCTGGGCTGCATGTGTGAGCATGTGTGTTTGTGTGCACGCATGTATGTGTGAGAGAGCTGGGCTGCATGTGTGAGCATGTGTGTTTGTGTGCACGCATGTATGTGTGAGAGAGCTGGGCTGCATGTGTGAGTGTGTGTGTTTGTATTCACATGTCCATGTGTGGGTATGATTGCATCTGCGTATATATTAATGTGTATATGTGTGTGTGTGTTTGCGCACATGCATGGGCTTGATTGCGTGTGTATTTGTGTGGGCGTGTGCTCTGCGTGTGGGTGTGAGTGTGTGTATAAGTGTACCTTCTCTCGTGCAAGGTGCCAAACTGCACTGCTCGCTCTCCAGCGCCCCCTCTGGACAGGAGGCCATGCAGGGTCAATGTTGGGAGGAGGCGCATGGGGGCAGGGTGTGGGTATCAATGTGTGTGTTCACAGTTTCCCACTGCTTAACTGAAAACCTTATTATGTTGGATGTGCAAGTCAGGGGGGTTTCCAGATGCAACAATTGGTGGAGTTCTGATGTATTTGCTCTTGCCAACATGGTCAAACATTGTGGCCTTCGGGACCTGTAAGAAATGTCATACAATAAAGCCATATGTGAACCACAGCTACAGATTTAAAACAAAGAGACATTTTTTGATCATATTCCTTGCGGTATATGACTTCTTAACCCCCTAAAATAGCCAAACCTGCTAGTCAATTGCTAGCCTAGAATGTAAACAGCCCGACACTGACAAATCTTTCTGTCAATTGTCAGACCACAGATGAACGTGAACGAGTTGGATGGGCCAGACTGTCTGATCAAACGAGTCGGATGGTCCAGTTATGAAGTACAGTATTCCCAACTCGGAGAAAACGAAAGACCCGACCTCACTGGAAAGCAGGGGGACCCTTGAGCTGTGTGACATTGTCTCACGTCGCCCGCCAATCCGTCGCAGAAAAAAAGGGAGAAGTGTTGAAAAAAAGCGAATCAATGAAGCCATGACAGATGTTGGCCAGAGGGCGTGGGGCATTGTGTGCCTTTCGCCACAGGATGGAGCACACAACAGATAATTAGGAGGTGGTGATTCTTTAAAGAAAGCTTTGAAGCAAGAGAAGAAATGAGTCAATAATGTAAACAATAGCACATCACTCTGTCACGGCGAGGTCTTCAAACGCTGTCGGGCAAGTGGTGCTAAAACGCGTGAAACCGCTCCCAAGATTCCTAGGGTACACGTGAAAAAGGGAAGGTCGCCCCTCACCAGAAGCTAGTGAATTGCAATCTGGGGTGAGCATTTGGTGCAGGTTAACAGAGAGTTAGTTTATGATTATCGATACCATGGAAACAGATTAACCGTGGGGGCTTAAATTGTAATGGAGGCACTGCAGACTGCGATCGTTAGCGTTTGGATCGTAACTCCAGTCGTGACCCGAGGGGAAGGGAGAGCTCCATTAGATTACTGCTTCACTGGCGTGAGGGGCGGGGGAAGGTTAGAACCAGTCTATGGGCCCTGACTGAGAGGGGCTCTCAAAACATATTCGTCCCAAGGCTTTTCGGCAGCATTGACTTCGTCTGGCAGTCGAAGGGTTGCCGGTTCGATTCCGTCCTGGGTGTGTCAAAATCTCCCTGAGGAAGACGCCTAACCCCAAAATGCTCCCGACAAATCGGTCTACTCTCTGCAACTCTCACTGCATTGTGTGTTCCCCTCTTTTTTAGGGTCACTGTTCTACCCCCCTCGCACTTCTTCTTGTCCTGTCTTGTTTACATCGTGTACACGTTACACACTTTTTAAATTGTATCTTTATTTATTTTTTTGGCTGTTTTTACTGTATTTTGTTATCCATTGTAAGGTGACCTTGGGTGTCTTCAAAGGCATTCAAATAAAATGTATTATTATTATTATTATTATTATCCATCCATCCATCCATCCATCCATTATCTTAACCCGCTTATCCTGAACAGGGTCGCAGGGGGGCTGGAGCCTATCCCAGCATACATTGGGCGAAAGGCAGGAATACACCCTGGACAGGTCGCCAGTCCATCGCAGGGCACACACACCATTCACTTACACTCATACCTACGGGCAATTTAGACTCTCCAATCAGCCTAACCTGCATGTCTTTGGACTGTGGGAGGAAACCGGAGTACCCGGAGGAAACCCACGCAAACACGGGGAGAACATGCAAACTCCGCACAAAGAGGCCCCGGCCGACAGGGATTCGAACCCAGGACCTCCTTGCTGTGAGGCGATTATTATTATTATTATTATTATTATTATTATTATTATTATTATAATTGTGCACCGCTTTGGATAAAGGTGCTATAAAAATGCCAACCTTTTACCATTTACCATATTGGGCCCAATGTGAGATCTGTTCATGGGGTCGAGTTCAAGTACCAGATGACTGTTATGGTCACAGTCGGTTCCTTGCCAGATTTGGCTGATTGGCAGAGTGTTGACTTCCTCTTATATTATTTTATAAAAGTAAAATCACCCTGTATTTTTTCAGTCACTTTCCAAGAACAATTATTATAAAATGTCTATGTAAATGCAAATCATGAATTTTGTTCCCAAAATTAAAAGGTATGTCTAATTTGGGTCCTGGTATTAAAATCATTTTTAATATGCAGCACGGTATTAAAAAGCATTTGTAATACAAGTCCTGATATTACAAAGGTTAAGAAGTAGTGTTTTAGAGTAATAAAATATTCAGAACGGGGACTCAGTCCTCAGTCCCCTTGCAAATCCATTACAGTGTGTTAACTCTCGCTACTGAATCTGATGGTTCTCAAAGTACTGTAGGTAATGCAATCCACGATGGCATGTGGCACTGAACACAGGTTAGAGAAAGGGAGTATCAGCTTTCCACCTTTCCCACCTTACATTAAACAGAGCTGCTGTTAAATCTCAGCTCAATTTACTGGAAATAGCTGCTAATGTCTTTGAGCCATTCGAGAAATCTAATCAAAATCAACAATGGCTACTAAGGAAATGCTAATAAGTGTTTAGTAGTGTATCTTATACCACATATTCTCATGTGTTTACTCGCTAACATCCTACGCAAATATACCTGTAAGTACATTTGTACAAACTCTCACAGACACAAATGTACACTTGACAAATTAGTACGCACGCACACTCACACAAACACACAAAAGCAGGAATGTGTGTACACACACACACACACACACACACACACACAGATTCCCACAGGTACACACAGTTCAAAAAGTTGCAATGTGCCACAAGAGTTTGTATGTCAAGATACAAACAGCCATCAATGGCGTCTCTGGTGTGCGGTTACCAAGTGGGGACCTGGAACACTCCCAGCCTGTAATCTATATTATCAGGAGGACATTTTCTCTGCGTTTTTTTGGAAGGCAGTACTTTGAGATAAAAATATACAACATTTAGCAGCCCCATTGGAACTCTCAGTGGGACTAGGAGATGAAGTGTGATGGAGTATTTTCTGTTTTCTTCAGAAGGAAAAGCGGATGTGTGTAGGAAATGCTACTCCCTGTCCTTTCCCAGTCCGCCACGGAAACAGAAGAGGTTATGCGGAAATTTCCGGACAGTGGCCGGCAGCCAGAGGAACATTTGACCGGTAAGTGTGCGGACCTTGGGGCGGGGCGGGGCTCTTGTTCTTGGGCAGAGGGGCCCAAGTTTCGGGGCGCTCTGTTTGGATCTTTTCCCCTCTGTTATTCACTCCTCCTCTCTGCAATGGGCTCAGGGCCCTGCCCGCTCCATAGCTCATGATTAGTTGAAGAATGGCTGGGAAAAATTGATTTGAAGAGGCCTCAAAGCAAATGAAAGATCAATGCTCGCAGTCCAGCAACAATCCAGCACCCACACCACCAACCACCCCCACCTTCCCCTCCGCACAACCCCCTGCTCAAGGTTTTCAAAATGAGATTACAGCGAGAGATTCAGAAACACTGCTGCGATCGAAAAGGAGAGGTTAAAGACTGCCACAGCGATATGGGGGGAGGGGGGCAGGGGAGGTTCGGCCGGGGAGAGGGGGGTTTGGCGTAGAGTGGGGGGGGAACTTCGCCAAAGAAAGACAGGGTGTCTGAGTGGTTTTAGATAAAGATTTGTGTTGCATTTGAAACCCCATATAGCCGGCCGTTTGCGGCTATTAGCGCGAGAAGCCATTACAGCGACACGCGGAGGGGCCCTCGAGATCGCTACGCGCCGTGCTCGGGTAATTCCAGGCAAATGGAGGGAAAAGAAAAACCCACGAGCAAAGACGTTAAACGACGGGGGGTGAAAGAGGGAGAGAAAAGAGGAGAGGAGCTGAGGGGCAGGTGCTTTGATAGCTTCATGCCGTTTAGCCATTTTCCTCACACAACAGATGCTCCCATCCCGATTCTCACCCTCCTTTAGCCGGCTAATATAAATAAATAACAGCCCGTATTATGGTCCCGCTCAATGACAGCGTTAAAAATAACTTATTGCGAGATTGCAGATGGGCTTTGGAGCTGGGGATGGGGGGGTCGGGGGAGCGCAGAAGCGTAATTCGTTTTGGCGTTCACACTTAAGCGGGTGTTATAAATACCTGTTGGTAGGAGTATTCAAAATCGTGAGCGCTTGCTGAAAACACGGAGCGCTAGCCTCAAACGATCGCTGAACCGTGCCAAAGGGAGGCTTTGTCTCCACAGCGCAGTCTGGAGAAATCAGAGATGAAATGAAAGGAAAAAGCAGCTGAAATGATGTTCCCCCATCATCTCACACACACACACACACACACACACACACACATACACACACACCATCTTTCACATTAAATCAGACCATAACATGAACATGCATTTATTTTACAGTGCAATTATTGATTTAGTCACATTATGTTTATGCCATGTTTTTGTTGTGATTGTGCATTTCGATTCTGTGTTAAAAAAAGTATGACTGAGTGTTAAAAGTACACTTTGGATTTGCAAGACTTGGTGTCTTCAGGAGAGGAATGCTATTTGAAAAAATTGCACAGCATGAATGTGCTGCTCACATTAAGCGCAACTGACTGTGCAAACACCTGGTGTGAGATGGAGTTAGTAGGCGGAGTGAGATGGTGTGAGATGGAGTTAGTTGGTGGTGTGAGATGGAGTGAGATGGTGTTAGTTGGTGGTGTGAGATGGTGTGAGATGGAGTTTGTAGGTGGTGTGAGATGGTGTGAGATGGAGTTTGTAGGTGGTGTGAGATGGTGTGAGATGGAGTTTGTAGGTGGTGTGAGATGGAGTGAGATGGTGTGAGATGGAGTTAGTTGGTGGAGTGAGATTGTGTGAGATGGAGTTTGTAGGTGGTGTGAGATGGTGTGAGATGGTTTGAGATGGAGTTTGTTGATGGTGTGAGATGGTGTGAGATGGAGTTTGTAGGTGGTGTGAGATGGAGTGAGATGGTGTGAGATGGAGTTTGTTGATGGTGTGAGATGGTGTGAAATGGAGTTTGTAGGTGGTGTGAGATGGAGTGAGATGGAGTTAGTTGGTGGAGTGAGATGGTGTGAGATGAAGTTTGTAGGTGGTGTGAGATGGTGTGAGATGGAGTTTGTTGGTGGTGTGAGAAGGAGTTTGCTGGTGGAGGATCAGGGTTTTAGTAGCAGAATTGGTTGTGGTGGTTCAATGGGACCCCAGTCACAGTAAAACCTTTTACATCATTAGAGCTGTACCATAAAAGCTGAGTAAAAAACAGTGCGGCCAAACCAGATACATCAGCTCCACTGGGAGCAGGAAAAGTATACTTTTCTTTTTATCAATTTAAAATTTCAGGTTAGGTATTTTACCTTTCATTTAGTTAAATTGTTTGTATCAGGGTCATTAATTAAAGCCTTTTAAATTGTGTATACATAATTAACATGTTTCATAAGGAAGTGTTAAAAAATAATAAAATAATTCAAATGAAAAAGTTTCAAAACTAAATGACGTCCATCTGCTCATGAAAGCCTGACTTCATGGACTGACGCCTTAGTCTTTAGAGTGGGTGGGCACTAATTAGCAAGTTGGCTGAGCTTGATGCAGAAATAAGAAACAATCAATTTCACGATTTCTGAACATTCGACACAGACTGCTAATTACTTGAAAACACAGCAGTGGAGAGAAATGTGTTGACTCATCTTAGTTAAATGCAAAATCTCTCACACTTGAAATTTAAATCTACAGAATTTGTCGGAAAAGCACCTGGCCATTCATTCATATTAATGTGCGCACGATTGCTTATTCTCTTTCTTTCACAAAAACAACTTTGTGATTTCTTCCCAGGCTTTTTTGGTTTGATTATGAAAAATAGGAGGAGCTACAGACGTTTACATTGTTTCTGTTGCCATAGATGAAATCTCGCGGGCACAACAGCAAAGCACTTCCGAGTGGATAATGGCTCTACTGACATTGAGGAATAAGATGGCAAATGGTTGGCATTTATATAGCGCTTTTATCCAAAGGACTGTACAATTGATGCTTCTTATACACACACACACACACACACACACACACACATACACACACACACGCACACACACCAACAGCAATTGGCTGCCATGCAAGACTGAGTGGCCACCGGAAGTGTCTTAGCAACATTTGTTTACAAACATTCTGATTTCATCGATACAAAGGATCCTGACTGACTTCAGTGTCTGTAAATCAGTGCTGGATATTTCAAATGGCCAACCACAGTCCATGTACAATTATAGCACTTGATACATTATTAGCGACTGTTTTACAGGCTAAAAATACATTATTGATCATTCATTTACGTTTAATTTGATGGTTTTGTTGAAAAAAGCTCCAAAAGGTTTCAATGAGTACATATAGTAATGAGGGAGAAAATAACAATCTTCTGCGGGATTTGCACATTTTGAATCGCAAAAGAAACCAAATTATTGATCAAAACTGGATTTTTAAAGAAGTGAAACGCAGAGGGAAGTACACGGGTACTTTTTTTTTTCTGAAAAGAACAGGGACACGGTCAGCGGGTTGCGTTCCTTGCATCTCCGTGACGATGGGTGGCAACCCTTCCCAGCATGCCCCGTTCCATTAAAGCTCACCCCGTCGGTGGTGCGGGTGAACGATTGATCACATGATCTCGCCGAGATTAACCGTCAAACTCCATTACCGGTGGATAGTGAAACATGCACGGTGTGGTGGTGGAACAGGATCAAAGCTCGCCGTGAGTGGAAAAGGAAAAAAAACACAGAGGAGAATGAAGCCAAAGCTGCAGCTCTCCCTGTCACTTAGAGTCCTGGCTATTCTGTTGAGGAGAAAAACTGACTCGGAAAACAAAGCTTGTTTTTGCCAAATAAAAGGATAAGGGCTTCCTCGCCGCTAGCGGCCAGTGTCAGTGTTGCGAAATAAGGAACGCACCTGTCTAATTGTTACCTTTTTATAAGCATGCAGGGCCAGTTTCCATGGTAACGTTCGGCACAAAATAAAAAAATTCAATAAAAGGCATGTAATCTCCTAAAAATAGTTTGGATGTGCATTAACTTTTGATTTCACACGACTCCGATGTGAGACACCTGTCCTATGAAACGTATCTTAAACGGTTTCACTCTGAAGTGTGCAAATCAGATTCATTAGGCGAAAAAGTGTCTGCTTTAGATGTGTGTAAGTGCTATGAGAATTTTTTATGACGGGGGAGTAGAGATAGGCGACGGAATATGAATTGAAATGTTTTTGTTTTTATCAAAATGTTTCAAAACTTACTTAGAACACTCCACCGACTTTGATTGTATAAACACCACATTAGATGGAGCCTCATGGGAAGATATTTATGTTGCTAATGTCAAATCTCAATTTTTTGATGTGCTGTTCTGTATGTGTGTGCTTGCATGGATGCGTTTGTGTGTCTGTGTGTGTCTGCATGCGTATTATGTGTGTATGGGTGCATGTGTGTGCGTGCGTGTGTGTTTATGTGTCTCTGTGTGTCCGCATGTGTATTATGTGTATGTTGGTGCATGTGTGCGTGTGTGTGTGTGCTTGCGTTTGTGTGTCTCTGTGTGCCTGCCTGTGTATTATGTGTGTGTAGGTGCGTGTGTGTGTGCGTCCATGCATGCGTTTGTCTGTCTCTGCGTGTGTATTACACGTGGGTAGGTGCATGGCGTGTGTGTGTGTGTGTGTGCATGTGTGCATGCAATTGTCTGTCTCTGTGTATTACGTGTGTGTGTGTGTGCGTGCGTGCGTTTGTTTGTCTGTCTCTGCATGTGTATTACGTGTGTGTAGGTGCATGCATGTTGTGTGTATGTATGTGCATGTGTCCGTGTGCCTCTGCATGTCTCTGCTTGTGTATTACATGTGCAGGTGCATGGTGTGTGTGCATGCGTGCATGCGTTTGTCTGTCTCTGCGCGTGTATTATGTGTGTAGGTGCATGGTGTGTGTGTGTGTGTGTGTGTGTGTGTGTATTTGTCAGGGCTCAGCTCACATATTCATACTGTAGTTGGACGGATGACCTGGAGCCAGAGAGAGACACAGACAGGATTAACCCTGGGGATGTGTCTCTTCCTCCGGGCTCAGGTCCCTGATGCAGACCCCATAAAGGCCAAATCTCATTTCTGCCGTTTTTTACAGCCTGTTTTCACCATCCCTTACAGGGCCCACCTCTGCATCCTTGTTTTACAAGCACTGTGCGGAAGATTGAACATGGGTAAGAGTAACAAATTCAATGACGTCCACCGAACAGAGACATGCACTCAAATGTTTCTCCAGGGCAGTACTTTCTGTTTATCACCCGTTGTGTGTTAAAATCCAGTTTACACACCACGGATGAGGACAGGGTTCCTTTCCTGTGTCCTGTTTTCTGTGACAAGTGAATCCGATTTCGGCGCACACAGTGAATTCAGTTATAAGTCAACTTGGGTCAGGAGTCCCAAGTCAAAGACTCAAACTTCAGAGACTTGTCCTTATTTAGCAGACTTCCTCATCCGGAACAACTCAGAATTCACAAGATAAGACACTAATTACAAGGAAATACAAGATAAGACTAAATCTAGAACATAAAAAACCATAGAAACCTAAAGGCTGATTTTCAAACACTGCAG
The DNA here is from genome assembly GCF_963514075.1 of Conger conger. Lineage (NCBI taxonomy): Eukaryota > Metazoa > Chordata > Actinopteri > Anguilliformes > Congridae > Conger > Conger conger. Next base: position 18,964,593 of record NC_083771.1, read on the forward strand.
AAGTGCAGGGACTTGTTGAATTAATGGTGATGGTATATGTAGCAGTTCTTTTATATCCCTCCAGTAGTGAATCAGTTATCCACTTGACCCATTGCCGTGGAAGCTGAAACTGTCTACTCAGAGATGTTCAGCCTTAGTCCACTGAGTAGTAACCACATAGCTTTATTTATTTTATTTTTTATTGTTTTTATTATCTGTTATCGCTTTCCCCTTGAATTGCCCTCTTTGAAAACAGCACATTCTAAGAAAATGAATATGCAATTCAATGCAGAATGTAGATTAGATAAGATAACGGATTTATTGAATTGGGTCCGTCGGATTTATTTTCCTTGACTTTTTTTTCCCTTGCGCATATCTGCTTTCTTTTCATGCCATTTCGGTTTTGAAGTTTGCATTTTTCAGTCTTTGTGTCTCGATGAAAGCAAGTCTCGCGTGTTATTTCCCCCTGCTTGACCTTTGGATTTCAAAATGCTGTTTTTCTTTTGTGTTTTCATGTTATATTTAAATTCATGAATGTTTACAGATAAACTCAATTTACAGTCAAGGCGGAATTTTGGATAAGTTGCAACCTTCCTTGTTCAGAATTGTTGATAAGATTTTGTAATATGAGGCAGTTGAGGTTGCATTTATCATAATAGTGCTGTAAAACATTTTATTTGAATACAGACAGGTTCTGACAGCAGAAGGGTACAGGTTCAATCCCCTGTCAGCTGTGTTGGCTTAGAGGCAATGCTCTGTGACAAACCGCTGTCTTGTCCAGATTAGTGGACACTCATAAAAGTGTAGAGAAGGGCAATAAGATTAGTTCTAGGCACGTACTTAGATCCTAGGGGTAGGACAGGTCACCCCAATTTTGGGAAAACTTGAAGTGCCTCCCACCCCCAATATCCAATATTATCATTTTGAATTGGATAGTACTGTTAGTTCACTTGTTTAAATAAGCTATGGCTTGGATAAACTTCATCAGTTCAATTTAAAAAAGAATAATGTCATAAATGTACATATTTTGAAGAGATTGACCAGACCATAGGCCCAAAAATATTATCTGTGACACACCTCTTGTATGTGACAGACCTCTCGCCTTGTCTTTAAAAAACTAGCGCAATCCAGAACTTTTGTATCTCCATGTGTCCAGCTCTTTAGTCCCCCCAGGGGTGTGTCACGTCGTATGACAGGGTGCTACAGCGAACAACAATAGGATAAAGCCTTCTTCTTATCCTTCAATCTCTGCTTTCTTCAACTCAGTTTTTCACAGCTGTACTGGATCACCTGAGGTTTTTACCTCGGCAGGTACATAAGAATGCATGTCGGATACGTACAACCGGGAAGCTTGTTTGCTGTGTGTCAGCCTAATGTTGTCATTTGCATTTACATTCTTACATAGGGCATGTTTCAGTCCTAAAACTCAACTCGGTGTTGTTGGGCGACAACGTGTGGCCGGCGCACTGTATGCACAATGGCATATAGAGTCTACTAGCGTGAAGAATTCTGTAGGAGGGAACTTGACTCCATAAACACGTTGAACAGCTTTCTCCTGCTTGTGTAACATGTTTTTTTTCTCCCCATTTTGCTGGATCCTTCACGATTCTTCCCAACGGGGCTGATGTAATCTGCAATCTACCGTGATCGCAGCTGTGCGTTATTTACTCTCTCCTCTCGCCTCCTCCTGACAGAGACCCCGCCGCAGATGTTTCATTTGACGAGACGAGCCGGAGAGGCGGCCCCGTGTCCCAGCCGCTGCCTTGTTGCCAGGCAGTAAGTGGTAGAAAGTTCCTGATGGGAAATAGATTGATTTCTCCGCGTAAGCGCATTGCGAGTTCTTCAACGTGTAATTAAAACGATAGAACAACACAGACGCGCTCACCTTCCCATAATGCCTTATTAATGCTGCCTCTTCGGAGGCGGGGGGAAGAGCTCGCGCCGCGCTCCTGTTTACGGCGAGCGCTTTATACGAAAGTAACTCAGATTAAATTCAGGCTCACGCGGAGATGGGAACGCCATCAAAAGATAATGCGGAAAAGTCAATATCCGGGAGTAACTGAGTCATATTTGTCATTATCTGTGGGCAGCGATGTTTTTACACAATAACTTCCTATTTTCTGCAGGACAATAAGTCTTAAGTCTTAAGCATTAGTCTTAAAAGCAATCACCTCTACATTGCACACATGGTACATACAGTACATACATATGACAATTGTAAGCTAGTACATGCTACATGTGACGGCAGCAATACGACGTCTTTCTCTGTAACACGCACAAAGTCACACACACACGCACACACACAGGAATATACAGAGGGTCTGCAGTTTGCATTTCACACATTTATACTGACCATTATAGCTGCCTGGTAGCTATAATATAGAATGAAAACACACGGATAGTGTGTTAAATGTGATAGAGGTGTGAATACGCTCACTGGGAACACCTCTCACTATCTCTAAAACTGCTGCTCTCCTTATTATGCCGGGGGGAACAGAAGAACCAAAAGCAGGCAGGGGTGCAGAAAGAATGGCAGATTTAATGCAAAAACAGGGACAGACAGAGTGGAGTCAAAAAACAAGCCAAGGTCAAAACCAGGGGGTGAGTCCAAAAAGGCAGAGGTACAAATATCCAAACAAGCAAAGAAGAGTCCAGGGAAGCAGGCAGGGGTCAAATAAATCCAATAATCCAATAAACAAGGGCAAGGGCAAGGAAAGGACTCAGGAACAAGGGCAAGGGCAAGGAAACAAGGAGGCTAGAACCGGGGGAAGGAATCAAGAGCTCAGGACAAGAAAACAGGACAAGATGAACTAGCAGCGTGCAACTGAAAAGGACAGGTATAAATACACAGGGGAATGAGACAAACTAGGCGGGGCATGGGAGTGAGGGCGGTCTAACAAATAAACATCAGGTGAGACACATGAAAGGGTAATGGGACACTATACAATAACGAGGGGGAAATGAAAACGCAGACTCACAAAGGATTCACAAAGACACACATGTAATACAAACGGCTCCGGACTAGGGAGTAGACAATTTGCAGAGAATCAGGAGATGCAGAGATACAGAGAGACAGGTGCGAATACTTCGCTGAAACTAAGCAAGTAATCAGTGATACAATAGGGAAGTGGAGTTACAGAACAGAATTGAAACTGGAGTTGCGTTAGTAAGTTAGTTAAGTGATTTATATTACAAATACCCAAAACTAGTGAATGTTAGTTTGTTAGTTTAACAAACATATTAGTGTGTTTGTATAATTAGTACTGTACAAATTCTATGTTAGTTGGGATTAGTATATTAGTGCTATGTACAAACATGAAATGGAGAGAAAGCAGGAAGTAAGGAATGCAAGATTGGAAGGAAGGTTGAACCCCAGAACTACCGTAAACACCCGAATAGTGGGGCACGCAGACAGGGGAGTGACTGGGCTCGTAAACATTCAGACTCAGACATCACAGGGGAAGACGAGTGCAACGACTAATGAATATAAACAGAACACCATGAATATGAAAAATAATAAATTACAAGAATAATGACAATAAACAAAGATGAACTAACACAGGACAGAACACAGGAACATAACACTCCTGGGAGTTTCATCATGCGCAACAGTTTCTAAGGAAACTGGTAAAAGCTGACAGGAAGGTGACAGTAATGCAAATAACCACAGATTCCAACAGTGGTATACAGAAGAGCATCACTGAACACAGAACACATCAAACCTCTAAGTGGATAAGCTACAGCAGCAGAAGCCCAATAAGTCTAAAAAATAAGTGTAATAAATCCCGAATAAAGTGCTCACCGAGTGTATGTTGTGGTGTGGTAGCTAAGGCGTGCTGAAACTCTGTGCTTTGAGAGGCACTGCACACCCTGTCAGACGGAACTATTTCAGTGGTCACACACAGGGGCACTGCCTGGGGTTTTAGGCCTAGATCAGAGCTCACATTGGTTCCTCCCCATCCCTGCATGACTGCAGCACGATTGTCAGTCAGAGCCCTTGGGATTCAACTCCCAACCCCCTTCATCATACGGCACCCTGGTTACACACGATACATGCAAAATACATAAAAAATAAGCCTGTCTGTCAAATGACACCCAGTTTTCTTTAACTGGGGTTGCAGTGCCTGGCCCACTTTCAGGCAGAAGTCTGACCTCTGACCTCAGCTCCCCCACTGTAAAAATAAAAAGTCAGTCTCGGCAATTATTTAAGTCTTATATATTGACATATTTACAGTGGTGTGAAAAAGTGTTCGCCCCCTTCCTGATTTCTTCTTTTTTTGCATGTTTGTCACACTTAAATGTTTCAGATCATCAAACAAATTTAAATGAAGGTTTTTATTATTAAGGGAGAAAAAATCCAAACCTACATGGCCCTGTGTGAAAAAGTGATTGCCCCCTAAACCTAATAACTGGTTGGGCCACCCTTAGCAGCAACAACTGCAATCAAGCGTTTGCGATAACTTGCAATGAGTCTTACAGCGCTGTGGAGGAATTTTGGCCCACTCATCTTTGCAGAATTGTTGTTATTTAGCCACATTGGAGGGTTTTCGAGCATGAACCGCCTTCTTAAGGTCATGCTACAGCATCTCAATAGGATTCAGGTCAGGACTTTGACTAGGCCACTCCAAATATTCATTTTGTTTTTCTTCAGCCATTCAGAGGTGGACTTGCTGGTGTGTTTTGGATCATTGTCCTGCTGCAGAACCCAAGTTTGTTTCAGCTTGAGGTCACGAACAGATGGCCGGACATTCTCCTTCAGGATTTTTTGGTAGACAGCATAATTCATGGTTCCATTTATCACAGCAAGTCTTCCAGGTCCTGAAGCAGCAAAACAGCCCCAGACCATCACACTATCACCACCATATTTTACTGTTGGTATGATGTTCTTTTTCTGAAATGCGGTGTTACTTTTACGCCAGATGTAATGGGACACACACCTTCCAAAAAACTTTTGTCTCGTCAGACCACAGAGTATTTTCCCAAAAGTCTTGGGGATCATCAAGATGTTTTCTGGCAAAATTGAGATGAGCCTTAATGTTCAGCTCAGCAGTGGTTTTTGTCTTGGAACTCTGCCATGCAGGCCATTTTTGCCCAGTCTCTTTCTTATGGTGGAGTCATGAACACTGACCTTAAGTGAGGCAAGTGAGGCCTGCAGTTCTTTGGATGTTTTTGTGGGGTCTTTTGTGACCTCTTGGATGAGTCGTCGCTGCGCTCTTGGGGTAATTTTGGTCGGCCGGCCACTCCTGGGAAGGTTTACCACTGTTCCATGTTCCCAAAGCTTTAGAAATGGCTTTATAACCTTTTCCAGACTGATAGATCTCAATTACTTTCTTTCTCATTTGTTCCTGAATTTCTTTAGCTCTCGGCATGATGTCTAGCTTTTGAGGATCATTTGGTCTACTTCACTTTGTCAGGCAGGTCCTATTTAAGTGATTTCTTGATTGAGAACAGGTATGGCAGTAATCAGGCCTGGGCGTGGCTAGATAAATTGAACTCAGGTTTGATAAACCACAGTTAAGTTATGTTTTAACAGGGGGGGCAATCACTTTTTCACGCAGGGCCATGTAGGTTTGGATTTTTTTTCTTCCTTAATAATAAAAACCTTCATTTAAAAACTGCATTTTGTGTTTACTTGTGTTGTCTTTGACTAATATTTAAATTTGTTTGATGATCTGAAACATTTAAGAGTGACAAACATGCAAAAAAAAAGAAGAAATCAGGACAAACAATTTTTCACACCACTTTAAGACAAAAATGTTGCCAATGAACTGAGACAGTTCAAGATTTGGAAATAAGGTAAGAAAATAACTCACTTGCGAAGTAAAACAGTAAATTAAAACAAGCAAATATTTCAATATGTTCTACTTAAAATAAAAAAAATAGTCTCATTTCAAAACTGAAACACTTGTTAACATTTTTTGCAGTGCTTTTTTGGCTAATGTGACTGGTTTACTCACATGGACTGAAATGTAAAGTATTATCCTGCATTGTGTACTTTCTTAATTAATGAAGTGACGTAAGGTATTTTCTGTGTGTGTTTGAGTGTGTGTGATTGATGGCATGGGGTGGGGGGGCGTTGGAATAGGCAGTTGTGAGGATATTATACTGCATTGCCAATTCAATAGCTGAAATGAAATTCTGTTCCGTTAAAACCGATGGAAAAAATAACATTGAAAAGGACGAGTGACCACAGCAAGAACTCAATCATCTCCAACAAGATTAAAGACAATATCAGCTTTCCAACAAAGCCTGTGTCAGAGCAAATGGCCGGGGAATGACCAGGGAACATCAAAAAGCAGTTCTGCTGGCTTCTGTACACATATATACAGATACACGCACACACATATACACACTCACACACACACACACGCATACACACACATACACACACACACACACACATGCACACACACACATACGCACACACACAGATACATACATACACACACACACATACACACACACACACACACACAAGCATGCACACACACACACACACATACACAATCACACACACACACTGTATAATTGCTTTTATGTTAGGTCAGTGATGGCTATAGTAACGTCAGTCACCAAGTTGTGTCTTTAATGGTATGTGATTGGTGGCGGCCTGATTTTCATGAAATGTCTAAAGATGAGAAGCAGCTCCTGTGAATCTGTTTGCAGAGCTTTTATCTGTGACTGCACAAAATCACAGTCATCATGCAGCTTTGTTCAAAATAAGCCTGCCTGTTTAATCCTGCCGCCTCTGGAACATTTTAATTCGGCAGGAACGGGAGTATGCAGATGCTGGGCATGCCCATATAGAGTAATCCCTTTATGTAATGCTGTATGCTTTTCGCTGAGTTCATTTCTTTAATGTAACTCCAAGCTTGGCAAGTAATTAACAAATGACTGAGTATCACGCAACAGTTCTGGTTTACGCTGTCCATAATGTCCACTTCAAAAAAAAGGTACGAAAATGCCAACTTCTTGGCACTGGACCTGTACCCTATAGGTGCATAAAATTGTCTCACTAGCTAGCAAAATACTGTATGACTAATTTGTACCTATTTTGGTTGGCAGATACACTCATCTGTACCCAACAAGAGCATTGCTTTACTTTCAGGGTGCATTTGGGAAATGTGATCCTTTTAGAACAAAGATGTACCTCCACTGTCACTTTATTTCTGAGAGTGTACAGTACTGAGCAAAAGTCTTCAGCACCTATAAAAACATTTGTAAAGTAGAGATACTTTCAGAATTAATGAAATGTCTCTAAATTTAAAAACAAAATATTACCATATACGGAGCTGTGAACAGTTAAAATATAAATCAAATCAATATTTGTTATGGCCACCCTTTGCATCAGTTTATTAAACAATCATAGGTTGTTCCAAACATATTGGAGAACTTGCCACAGTTCTTCTGCAGACTTTAACTGTCTCAACTGTTTCTGGCTCTCCAGGTAATCCCAGACGGCCTCAATCAAGTTTTTATCTGAAAAGAGGCATATTACATAATGTCATTTTTACAAAATAAAAACGTTCTCTATAACATTAACATTTTTGGAAAATGAATGTCTCAAATGTGCTCTTTTCATCTTTCACAAAAAAAAAAGAAGGGAAATCTAGGGTGCCTTAGACATTTGCACAGTACTGTATATTCAAACATTTTGCTTCTGCATTTCTTTCATTGATTGATTTCATTAGTTTGCTGCTTTGCCAAACTCTGAAGAAACAACAAAAGGGAACAGTTACATTACGCCCTGAGGCAAGGCAAAGTTAAGGGCTCATCCGTTTGAATCCAGGCAAATACACCGGAGGTTAAACTTTCGAAAAGATTAAGGTTCAAATATTTGCAATTCAATTGACTGAAAATATCTTTGATATTTCTGTAACCAGTATTTTTTTATGCTATCTTTTTATATGACCTCCGGTGGACTGGGACTTCATTAGCTACCATAGTGTTTTCTCTTTCCTTGTGCATTTTTTCTTAACATTAGAAAAAGCAATCCTTCAGCAGTATAATTACCAATGAATGTCTGTCCACATTAAATTATTCACTGTTTCAGAAATATGGCACATTTTATGATCAAGGTTTCACAATTTTAACTTATCTCACCAAACTATCACTCGTACTTGAGTTTCAGTTACACGTTCGCTGGAGGATCATGGGAGAAATGTGTTTTCTGAGGACAGTGCGTGATGGCTGGCTGTGATTCGTTCAGCCATTTACAGCGCGTAGAAACAGGTGCTCCTTGTGTCTTCTGATTACTCTGTGTGGGTGTCCTCTCTGGTGAACCGCTCCCTTCCGTTCATAGCTACCTCTGCCGCGCCATCCATCTTAATGACTTGTAATTATGAGCTTTTACAGTGGTTGACGGTACCATTCAAAGTGCCTCTCATTTTTAGGAGGAACGTCACAAAGACTGTAGGGGAACTTGAGGAGGCTCCTAATTAAAATCTAGAGAGCAGTGGTGGGCCTACAGCTGGTGAAAGCCCAGACTGAGTGTCCTCACATGCCATAACCACTTGGCATGTCACATGGTCCCGGTTATACATATGCCCGCTTATATTTTGCCATTTTCAGCTCACCACCAAGAAAATCTGTTTAAATTTAAATTTTGAACCCATCATCTTTAAACATACATGACACAGTCCCATGATAACATAGCACCTGTCATATGTGTTTGCAGTCACAACAACAGCCTCACTGGTGTGAAATATGCAACAGCGTTTGACACACTGACACATCTACTTATGTCAATTATTATTTCCACTCCTATCACTCATGGGGATCACAGGCATTCTGTCAAACATATGTGTTATCCAAGCAGTGACTGCTGAATATCACTTCATGTGTGTTTCTTAGAAATACATGTGTATTCATTTTCTAAATCCGGTAATAAAATAATAATAATAATAATAATAATAATAAGGGGGAACTCAGGTTTACCACCTATAACACACAGCTCCCACCTGGGTGATTCATGGCAGCCATTTTGGACCAGAATGTTCACCACCGCTCAGCGGAGCAGAGAGAGAGAGGAAATGACTGACTAAACTGAGCTGGGGGATGATTATGTGGTGAGGGAAGCCAGCATGGGAACCTTCCCAGGAGAACGGGGTTAGCGGCCCTACTCTTTCTGATAGTGCCATGGGATCTTTAATTAATGACCACAGTGAGCCAGGACTTCAGTTTAACTGTGAGATGGTACCTGACGCAGGACCGCGCAGTGACTACATCCATGCACTGGGGGCTCTGGGGAACATCGCCCCCTACTGGCCCACCAACCACACTGCTAGAAGCAGCACAAACCTTCGGGAATTTAGGTTCAATATTGCTGTTCTACACCACTTAGAACACCACAGGGATGACATTTCCAGTTGGGATTTTAAAGTTGAAAATATAGTGTTATTTAATTTTTGATAGTCATTTGATTTTATTTCTTCATGATTTCTTTCAGTGGTTTTATACAAATATTTTTTGAATGTAAGAAATGAACATGCTTAAATGATTTTTATTACGATTTGTATTTCATTACTGAATTATAACCATAAGGGGATTGTGCCTGTTTGTTTGGATGCAACTTGACTGGAATATTTTTCTGTGACCAAGAGAACTGCTTTGGAAAAACACTTTGGTTTATGTTCTCATATCTTCCCCAACATTCTGGAAATATTGATGTTTACTGGGAACATATCTAACAGAACAACATTCACTGTATTTATACAGAACGCACTCATGTTGAAACAGTTAAATGGATGTGGATTGAATGTCTTTCATCAGTGACTTTGAATAAAACTTGCTATTTCTTCCAAACCACTCAAAGCTGATTTTCTACATTGTCATTTCACTCTCTGTGATCTGGCACAGGAAATATATATTTTTAAAAAGTGTTTGTGTGTCTGTTTCCTCAGCCATCCATTTTCTGTGCAGAATTCTTTTTAAATTATGCTCTCTGGACCCATTGAGCCAGAGCAGACACACACACACACACACACACACACAAAATACACCTACACACACACACACACACACACATATGCACACACAACATGCACATACACACACGCACACATCACTATGCTGGTTCAAAGCTAAATATTGTTTCTTAGGCTTTTGTTTCAATAAAAATGCCCTTAATTATGTTCCACTTTGTTGTTGCACTCTTGATTCTTTACGTATGTTCTCGCCCACTCTCCTTCTCCCTCTCTCTCTCTCTCTCTCTCCCCTCCCTCTCTCTCTCTCCCTCTCTCTCTCTCACTCTCTCTCTCTCTCTCTCTCTCTCTCACTCACTCACTCTCTCTCTCTCTCTCTCTCTCTCTCTCTCTCTCTCTCTCTCTCTCTCTCTCTCTCTCTCTCTCTCTCTCTCTCACTCACTCTCTCTCTCTCTCTCTCTCTCTCTCTCTTTCGGCCCTGCTACGCCCGGAGGAGCAGAAAGAAGCGAGCTCAGACGTATCTGACTGATTACTGTAATTCATACACTTTAATTAGCTGCACAAACCATTAGCCACAATTAGACTATTACAGAACGCTTTGTGGCAGGAGCAGGCCTAAGGAGACCATTTATCTGCCTGGGGGAAAAAAGAGAGAGCGAGAGAGAGACCAAGACAGAAAGAGAAAGAAGCCAAACACATTAAATGTTTTGGGGGGAAAAAAACATGCACCAAAATTCGGACACTTCAAACGGCTTAAATCCAGACACTTCAAACTGCTTAAAAACCCAATCAGGAGTAAAACTCACAGGTCATAACTGTAATCCTGATATTGCCAATGACCTCAGTGACTCTCTAGTCCGTTTTTAAAATGAGGCAACGAGCGATCAACAAATATGTTGTTTGGTACGTACTAAAACTGTGCATCCGGGAAGGGCAAGTGAGTGTGTGTGTGTGTGTGTCTGTGTGTGTGTGTGTGTGTGTGTGTCTGTGTGTGTGCGTGTGTATGTGTGTGTGTGTGTGTGTGTGTGTGTGTCTGTGTGTGTGCATGTGTATGTGTGTGTCTGTGTGTGTGCGTGTGTATGTGTGTGTGTGTGTGTGTGTGTGTGTGTCTGTGTGTGTGCATGTGTATGTGTGTGTCTGTGTGTGTGTGTGTATGTGTGAGTGTGTGTGAGTGTGTGTGTGTGTGTCTGTGTGTGAGAAGGATGGCGTTACACACAGATTCAGTCTGGAGTGTAACCACACACAGGGAAGGGTTCAGGTCACATCACGCAGTCCGCGGTGTCAGTACACATCTCAGTCAGCGGTAATGACTGCTCCACACTCTCTCCCTGCTGCTGTTTTGAGTTACTCAACACCCACTTCAGACTGCTGCAGTTGTGTTCAGAGTGAAGGCTTGACCATAATCTCAGCCTAATGTTGAAGAACAAATTATCTTATATTATTATAATCCCGCATTGAAATTTGTGGCACTGCCATGATAAAAAAATCTGTTGATGTCTTAAGTCAAAAAAACAAATGACCATTGAAGGAAGCCTATGAAATGGGGAGCTCGAGAGTCTAACAAATCTGGCATCCACTGGTAAATCTAACAGGCTGTGTGGCATCATTATAACAAGCATAGGAGCTTCACAGCGATCGCCCTCTCCTAAAGCAAGCCTCTGCTTCATTCTGCTGAACCTCAGCTCCCAAATCTCAAAGTTACCTTTTTATTTTGTGGAACAATGATTTTTATTCTTCTTCCATACAAAGAACCATACAAAGAGGTTGAGTTCAGCTTGTATGTAACCTTGTGCTGTGGAACATCACAGACTCTATTGCTATTGTGTGAGAGCTACAACAGAGGACTCAGGATTCAGCAAAGATACGGTCTCCGCAGAGATCAAGACGGTTAACTCACAGCTGCGCTCCATCTGAAAGGTTTGACGGAGTATAATGCGGAGAGTGTAACCGACCTTGAAGCCTGATCAGCCTTCAGCATCTTGAACCAGAGGCCTGGGGTGTCTATCCATCACAGGGAAAGTGTGTCCTACGACGCGGTTTGGATTTGCTGCTGAATTAATTCCGCAAAGTCATGTTAAAATGTCACGCGATGAGGACAATCGACTCTGAAACAATAGCTTTCGGTGCGAACAGCAAAACATAACCTTTGTCAAAGATGTTGAGCGAATACAAAAATGTGGAATAATTACAATAGAAGTCAACCCATCACAACTGAACTTGTGAACAGTTTAACTTTCTTACACAGTAAAATGTCCTGTTAAATGAAAGAGAGTACACAAGAGACATTTGCAAACTGAACATATTACTGTGTAGGGTGGATTCGTCCGATTGAATGGCAAATGGTTTGCATTTATATAGCGCCTTTATCCAAAGCACTGTACAATTGATGCTTCTCCATTCACCCATTCATACACACACTCACGGCGATTGGCTGCCATGCAAGGCGCCGACCAGCTCGTCAGGTGCATTTAGGGGTCAGGTGTCTTGCTCAGGGACACTTCCAAGCAACCCTGGCGGGGGTTACCTGACCTGAGCCAATGTCGCCCCGAATGGGTCCAATTCAATCCCTGTGACCAGAACTGTGCGACAAAGCAAAGAGTGGGCCCTTATGATCTGAGTGTGTGACCGGACACAAAACACCAGCCTTGATGCTCCCGCACTGCTCTTAAAATCCCTACAGTGACAACGCCAGGAAATAACACTCACTGTCCAAACGCGCTCTCCAGCGCCGGCTAAAGCCGGTCCTTATAAATCACCACTTAGCCAGGGCTTAAAAGCGCTTTCCCTCACTCCCTCTCAGTCTCTTTTCTCCGGTGGCATCAGTGGGGCCGGGGCCGCTAGCGTGCTAACGCTGAACTTTTCACTTCCAATAAGCACCGGTCCGGTCAGCTCTTTAGATGGGCTGCACCTTAAAGTCCACATAATCTAGTGTCTGCAATGGAGGCAGGCCTTAGCTCTCCCCCCCACCCCCCACACCCCGTTATTAAATTTTCTCTCCGTCAGGAGAGAAGATAAAGCACACAATTCGCGTGATAGACTGCCGGGAGAGGGAGAGCAGGCAGCCGGTGTCTGCCGGCCGCGGGGTCCTGAGGGCCCTTTATGGGGACCGAGCCCTGCAATGAATCTCCCGTGTGTCGGGGAGCGAGCTTGGATCAGCACATGTCACGGTCCTGGACTGGAGATACGGCGGGGGCAGATTAAAGTTGACGCTGCCGCTAATAGCAAATTGCATCACTGCTGTGGGAAGGGTTTTTTTTTTTTTTTGCTTTGGCCCCCCGGTGGAGGGAACCTCGGCCCCCGTAACACCAAAGCGAACAAACGGTCCTCCGGATTTTGCCGGTTGGATGATGTCGGGGGCAGGGTGGGATGGAGGCGGTTCATCTGGGTTCTCTCAGACGTAAGCCCGTCGTTGATGTTTGAAATTCTGGGTACAACCGGCTCCGGTCGTCCGCTAATTGCGAACAGAGCCCACAGACTATATGTAGGGCGTGTTCAACATCGCTTTGATCATCTCTGATCAAAGATTGACGTTCTTTCAAATGAGAAAAAATCGAGTCCTGAAATTGAGTCATTCCGAGTCATTCCCACTATGCTGTTTTTTTCCTAAATTAAATCAATCGATTTATTTTCCTCCCCCCATTCCGAGTCCTTTCCAAGCCCTTTCATATTTCAGAATAATTCACTGACAGACAGACTGATTTTTAAAATGTCCTCTGTGAA
>NC_083771.1:18983214-19010714 GCF_963514075.1 Conger conger
AAAAACAGGATGCTGGGATATAGAGCAAAAAAAGTATTGAGCATAAATCAAAGGAGGTTATATTGATGTTACACAACGGCTCTGTCAGACCACACTTAGAGTATTCTGGGCAATTCTGGGCACCATGCTATGAGAAATATATAGAAGCACTGGGAGAAGTACTATGAAAGGCAACTACTGGTATGAAACATAAAAGCAAGAAGACTTAAGATACTTACTCTCCTCAGGCTCAGCAAAAGAACTCTAAGGGGGATTTAATTTAGGTTTTTAAATTCATAAAAGGGATTAACAAAGTCAACTACAGTAGATTTCTCATCCTGAGTTATGGAAGACGAACAAGGGACCAAAGGAGGAATTTAGCTAAAAGGTAAATTCCACACAAATGTCAGTCTTGTAATGAGACTTAATGTTTTTCTCTCAAGTAGAACATATTAGCTTGTTTTAAATTCACGGTTTGCTTGGCAAGCGAAGTTTTCTTACCCCATTGGCAAATCTTTAAATAAGCCAAATTGGCTGTACCTGATTAGCAATAATTTGCCTTATTTAGCAAAAAAGTATATATAAATAAGATTAAATACTTTTTGAAATTGGCTTATCTTTTTACAGTGTGTCATGCAAATAATTAACCAAACTGAGAAGAAGTGTAACAGTGACATTTAGTTGAAAGTGGAAGGTAGAGACAAACGTTGATTGAACAGAGGCCTCGGCCTCTATCTGACCTAACGCCCCTCTGACATGCCGGTGAGCTTCCGGTGAGCTAGCTGAGCAACAATGCGTTACCCCCCCACGTCTTCTCCAGCCTGCCGAGAAGCCAGAACTCTCCCGCAGGGATGCGCCCAGTACGATCAGGGAAGCATCGTTCCCGGCAGAGGACATTACTCCCATTATAACCCGCTTACGCAAAAACGATGACGGGGGACCTCCACAAGAGGAAAGCGCGGGGAGGGGAAAATCATATGAATATTTACGATCACAAATTTTCAGGAGGGGATGATGAGAAAGCAGGTGATGACTTTCCAGCAGAGGTCGGTCCAGGTCACAAGGAGGGGGGGGCGGTGGGGGCAGAACACCATCATCTCTGGCGGTGGGATTTGGAGAGTCAGAGGAGATGGAGTGTGGGGTGGGGGGCTAAACTGGCGAGTGCGGCTCTCTCTCAGTGGCACTTTGGCGGGGGATTGGGTGAAGGAGGGAGAGGAAGCGCTTCACAATTCATCAGTACATTAAAACCGCACGCAGATGAGTGCAGTCATCATTAATGGGTTGCCGTGACAGCGAGGTTATTACCAGGTAAATGATGCTGTTTATGTATTCTAAGGCCGTGAGCTGTTCATAAACACAGCCGGGATTGAGGCGCTGTGAATTTATATTAAAACGCCGGAGGCAATTCCGTCTTTTTGTTTGTCTCATGGATTTTTGTTCATTTATTTATTTATTTTACTCCTGCAATAAGGGACACCCAGGGTCAACATTCCGGTTCAGCCTCTAAACTACTCTCAGGTTTGTAACAGAATGACAGTTCCAAACATAGGTGGAAAATCCAGGTTCAAAAAGTAATGCGTATTTTGTTCCAATCACTTGGATTTTCTAATTAGTAGTCAGGAGGTAGAACTAATTGGTGAAATCAGCTGGTTGAGTTCATGGGTAGACGAAACTCATGGGAGGACTTTCTGACCCCTGGACTTTCTACCTCTGATTAGATGGTGTTTTGCAGTGTAGTGGTGTGGGAATTTTGTGGAAATCTTTTGCAGCGTTGGGACATTTTCTACTAGGTCAGGGACAATAACAGATGCTGACCCCACACACACACACACACACACACTCACTCACACACATTCACACACACAGTTATGTCCTACAATACTGTGTACTAAACGTGTTCATTCTAAAAACACTATGCAAGACTATTCATTCACTTGATCAGTAGTTTCCTCTGCTATGATATAATCAGCAGTTTTCCCTCCTTGTTTATATGAGATTATTATAATGCCATAACACCAAAGTAATAACCCTCCTCTTTACATGGCATTCTATCTCTTCAGATTAGATTTTCCAGGTAGCCAGTTTATTCTTATTCATGTCCAGAGACAATCCAATGTAAATCAAATACGCTTTCACTCGTCCCCATTTGGTAGACAAGTCAAAGTTTTCATCTGCTCCATGAATCACCGCCCGGACGCCATGATGAAGTCTCGGCGATCACGCTATATCTTCTCCGAATATAAAAAGTTTATTCTTTCAAATACGGGAGGGGAAAAAAAATGGCTTCTCATCCTTGACCTGTCACGGTGATTTAAGGCGGAGTGACTGAGTGCTGCTCAATATCACACATGGGCTCAGCTCTCAGCCTTTGTTATGAACATGGTGGAGGAGAAAAAAAACAGGAAACACGGACACGGGGGACCTCAGAGTGTCCGACAGATCGACATGCGCTAATGCGATATTTCTGTGGAATCCAACATACATGGCATTCTCCTCTGACCCATTTCTCCCTGTCAGTCCTGCGTCTTGGGGTTTTTTTCTGTTGTGGACGGGGGAGGGGAGGGTGGCATCTTGGTTCAGCTCAGTCCTGTGAGGGGGAGGGGGGGGGGGTGGCATCTTGGTTCAGCTCAGTCCTGTGAGGGGGAGGGGAGGGGGGTATCTTGGTTCAGCTCAGTCCTGTGAGGGGGAGGGGGGGGATGGCATCTTGGTTCAGCTCAGTCCTGTGAGACCCCAAACCCATCCACCTACAGCAGCATCGCTGGAACCCCAAACCCATCCACCTACAGCAGCATCGCTGGAACCCCAAACCCATCCACCTACAGCAGCATCGCTGGAACCCCAAACCCATCCACCTACAGCAGCATCACTGGAACCCCAAACCCCTCCACCTACAGCAGCATCGCTGGAACCCCAAACCCCTCCACCTACAGCAGCATCGCTGGAACCCCAAACCCCTCCACCTACAGCAGCATTGCTGGAACCCCAAACCCATCCACCTACAGCAGCATCGCTGGAACCCCAAACCCATCCACCTACAGCAGCATCGCTGGAACCCCAAACCCATCCACCTACAGCAGCATCACTGGAACCCCAAACCCCTCCACCTATAGCAGCATCGCTGGAACCCCAAACCCCTCCACCTACAGCAGCATCGCTGGAACCCCAAACCCCTCCACCTACAGCAGCATCGCTGGAACCCCAAACCCCTCCACCTACAGCAGCATCGCTGGAACCCCAAACCCCTCCACCTACAGCAGCATCGCTGGAACCCCAAACCCCTCCACCTACAGCAGCATCGCTGGAACCCAAAACCCCTCCACCTACAGCAGCATCGCTGGAACCCCAAACCCCTCCACCTACAGCAGCATCGCTGGAACCCCAAACCCATCCACCTACAGCAGCATCGCTGGAACCCCAAACCCATCCACCTACAGCAGCATCGCTGGAGCGCACGTTCTCCGCCAGCTGAGCCCCGTCTGCTAGGATCACGTTGAAGGGCTCAGTCGCCAGGCTTTGACCCACTTTGTCCTCCTTCCTCATTTGTGTCGCCGGTTACCAAACTCACCAAATTAGCCATGTTCCTCACTGGACTCGATCCAAATAAGACCTATACTTCTGTGAATTTCTTGTGCTAATTTACGGATAAATGTATGATTTTTCAAGTTTTCAACAATAACATATATTGAAAATGATTAGTCAACTTATTTCGATATTATTGAGAAAGTGGAGTTAACCTTCTGAAAAATCTTTTTGATTTAATTTGAATTCAATGTCTCTTATGTTAAGATAAATACTGTATAGAGCTCAGGGAAGCCAAAATTGTATGTCCTGGTTTGAGGATGCAGGGTTTGTGGAGGGTTTGGGGATGCAGGGTTTCCCCAAGTAGCAACCAATCTCTGCCAACGCCAGATTGTTAAAAAGACTCTCCACTAGTGAGTGGAGTAGTGTAGAGGCTTATCAGCCTCTTATTTGCAAAACAGGGCAATAAAACAATTCAGAAGTTGCATGAATAAACACATTGTTTCTTTTTCTTAGCTCATTTTATTGCACATCCAGCCGACATATTTCCAGTTTGGTAGACCAAACCATTATGTTATGGAAGTTATGGAACCCGATTTCCCTCCTGGTTATGAAGTTACGACTGTTTTCTAACTAACATTGAAGTTTATTTTGTAATCCGTTCATTTTTTAGATAACTATCTATTTGCTGGGACTGCAACTAAGCGAATGTCACTTTGAACTTTCTTGTTGTTGCGTAAATGCATTGCCAGGTCAATTCAGCACTGAAACATGTTAAGCTTCTTGTACAGGGTTTCCTACCCTTTCCAATAAGGTATAATGTGTCATATTAAGGTGACAGACATTTGAAGAATATCGCTGCATTTGCATTGCAGAATTAATTCTCAGACATGCGTAAAATATTCAGTAAGCGTTTGCATTGCAGGCAAATCTCCAATATAGATCTGTGCAGAATACACTAAGCATTCATATTTTAAATGTGATGCGGGTTGGTTAGAAAGCATCAGGGTGAGTAATCCTTTTTGGAGAGCTTTTTGGACACTTTTGGCATGCTTTATGAAAACATCATATATGTGAATAAATGAAGAATAATTTGAACTTTTCTGATCATTCATGTGTCTGGACAAAAATATATGTAGATGTTGTTATGTACGGCACTGAGGACCGAGACGCAGACCAGGGGATAATCCAAAAACGTTGTTATTTATTCCGAGTTTGAATGCCAAGAGATCCAAGACAATGCCAAAAACAGAAAGCAAAAGAATAGTCGAGTAAACAGGCAAAAAGGTAAAAAATCCAATAAATCAACAGGTGAAAGTACAAAAGGGCGAAGGCAAAAATCGAAGTCACTAAAACAAAGAAGATAATCAAAAACCAGGAAAGCAGATGGGCAAACAAAACAAGAGGGCAAGGCAAGCTTGAAAATCAAAGTCAAAGGGGTGTCTTCAGGAATATCAAAATATAGGCGTACAAGTAATTTGGCTCTATAAATGATTAACGTTCTGACAATGGGTGAAACGGAGACTGAGGTTTAAATACATGAGGGAAGGTGACAATCTAGGCGGGGCTGGGGAGAAGGTGGGCTAAACAAATAGACAACAGGTGGGGAAACATAATAGGGTAATAACATCATAACAGGAGGAGACGAAAACGCAGACTGGATGCACGTAACATTTGCATAGATTGAAGACGTAGTGATAGTCAGAGACAGGTGTGAACACTTCGCTGAAACTAAACGAGTAATCAGGGATAGCATAGGGAGGCGGAGTTATAGAACAGTGCAGAAACACTAAGAGATTGCGTTAGTGAATTAGTTACGTGAATACTTCTAACTACCCAATAAAAGTGACTGTTAGTTAGTTAGATAGACAGACAGTAAGTGTATTAATCGGATTAGTACTGTACAATATCTAGATTAGTAGTAGTTAGTAAGAATAGTGCTTTACAACATTTAACTACCAAGAGAAGCAGGAAGTAAGAATTGTGAGGTTTTATGGGGTTCATACAAAATAAGAGAAAATTGCCCTCAAGGGGGCAGGGAAAGGGTTAATAAATTACCAGGTGAGCTCTTTTACTGTTAAGTATGAGGACTTTGTTATTATTTCATTAAGAAGATTATAACTACAGTTCTTGTGTTAAAATGTGCCAAATTAATCAGTCAGCACGAATGTAAAAAAAAAGAGGTGACTCCAGATTGGTATTTGAGAAGACAAATCGCATCTGAATCATGTAATGTATTATTATGTCAGATCTATAGTCATATAATCACTGTATTGCGTTAATAAAGAGGGACCATTATACAGTAACAGATGGTGAGAGTACATCAGTGGTTCAGGAGCTATTTATTAGAAGTGTTATTAATTATTTTCCACAGCAAAAGCTCTGGTGCGCCTGGCCAGAACGGTAGCAGTGACGTGAAGCTCGATCTTAGCCCACCGCCTCCGGGCCCATCGTCACGACGACCCTGTAACTTTCCCCCAGTCTTTGCATCGCCGGTCTCTGTGCAGTTTATGACTCATGTACATAAGCAGGGATGGACAGGCCATTTCCCAGCTAACTTTACAGGACAGCTCTGAAAGAACACAAACGCTGGGAAAGTTTCATCAGTGCCTCACAGCAAGGAGGTCCTGGGGCCGGGGCCTCTCTGTGTGGAGTTTGCATGTTCTCCCCGTGTCTGCGAGGGTTTCCTCCGGGTACTCCGGTTTCCTCCCACAGTCCAAAGACATGCAGGTTAGGCTGATTAGGCTAAATTGCCCGTGGGTATGAGTGTGAGTGAATGGTGTGTGTGCCCTGCGATGGACTGGCGACCTGTCCAGGGTGTATTCCTGCCTTTCGCCCAATGTATGCTGGGATAGGCTCCAGCCCCCCTGCGACCCTGTTCAGGATAAGCGAGTTAGGATAATGAATGAATGAATGAATGAATGAATGAGTTTCATCAGTCAGTGTGGGCTTAGGAAAACTAAACATGGTAACATTAAAACACCCCAGAATGCAAATTTGTTAACATTTTAGGGTCACAAAAATTGGCCCCATAGACACGTTACATCAACGCACACGTCTCCCTGTCATTAACATCAACAAGGCCCGTGACCCCCCCGTTGTCACAGACTCTTATCCCGCCCCCATACATTTTAGATTTTGCACTTTAATAATATTTCACATACCCTGCTTCAGAATCATCCTGTATTGTAAATATTTATTTTTATTTTTATTTTTATTTACATTGTTGGACTGGCGACCTGTCCAGGGTGTATTCCTGCCTTTCGCCCAATGTATGCTGGGATAGGCTCCAGTCCCCCTGCGACCCTATTCAGGATAGCCGGAATGAACAGAGGAATGAGCTTTACTCTTTGATTTACTTTGAGCATATTTGAATGATTATTTATATAGCAGCTGATTATAGTTGTAATTGCATTAATGTGACAGAATTAGCTTTGTGATACCATAATGCCTGAGCTTGAGAATCGTGAAAACAATCTACCTGTTTTTACCCTCGTATGTTGCTGCTGAAATCTGCCCATCTGCCAATATTGCTATCTAATCTCTGTGTGCATATGTTTACACACCCTTTATTATTCATGAGAATGAATACAAGGTGAATTATGCACAAAGAAAAAATAAAAATAAAAATAACAACAACACTGCTTTCATAATTCCATAAAACCAGGGTATCGTCATGTGGAATTTTGAAACAGTGTTAGTCATTGTTGATTGTCAAATCTTTGGAAAACCACCATGCACGGTTCTATCAGTTTGAGATCTTTCAGAGTGAGTAAAAATTGAAAGAATGAACACAGAGAACAATATTTATTTTCAAGACACAAAGGAAATACTACTTCATTTTTCATGAAGTGACGCAAAAGGTCCGCAGTATTGGAGATTGTTTAGGACGCTGTTCAACTAGAGGAATTACGTAGCGTTTTCGTGGAGGAACCATGTACAGCAGGTGGGTGGAACGTTTTCACTGGCGGGGGATCAGAGGGTGCAGCAGTACATCCAGAGAGCGTATGACTCACACTCTTTCTGGGCCAGTAAGTGCAGGATTTGGGGCAGGGAGCTACGAATATTCCTGCTGGAGGTGACACATTGGACACCTGGCCCGGGCTGCCCAACACCTGCCACCGCCTTCCTGCTCCAGCGGCATGTGGGGCAGGTGGGCCAGGACAAGGCGGTGACCTACCCCCTTCAAGATGGCTGACTTCTGGCTGGATCTCTGCAATTATTGTCAGTCTCCTTGCTAGTTGCTCCAACAGCTTTCTGGATCAGTCTGATCACATGCCCTTCAAGAAGGAAGAAAATTTCATGTGTGTGTGTGTGTGTGTGTGTGTGTGTGTGTGTGTGTGTGTTTTAAAATAAATAAAATATGATTACATGCAACTTAGCTTTCAGTTTTATCCAAAGGGATTTACAGTTGATTAGACTAAGTAAGGGACAGGCCTCCTTGAGCAATGTGGGGTCAAGGGCTTTGCTGAAGCCCCCAACAGCTGTGTGGGTCTTAATGTGGCTACACCAGGGTTTGAACTGTCAACCTTGCAGGTCCCAGTCATGTACCTTAACCACTAGGCTACAGGCTGCCCCTAACAAATTAAGAAAATAAAATCAAATCTTTTAAGGTCACAGCCAAAAAGGGAAACTGCTCAGCTCAGCATAGTAAGGTAGCAGTGTAGCTTAAAATGAGGTTAATGAGGGATAGTTCCAGCTAAACCTGGACAGGGGTCTTCTGTACACATTTTTTCTCTCGTGAACTCTTATTGTGGGGTTTGGGGAAAATAAAAATAAATAAACCGTTGGCCTCATCTCCCAACATTGGACCTCCGTAATTGACTGGGCCATGAGGTGAGGGCTTGATAATGCCCTGTGAATAATACATGCGTAACAAACTGTGATGTCCGGCCACTTTAAGGCAATTATAGGGCCTACATAAAAAATAAATAAAAAATAGATTAGTGGGAGGACAGATGGATAAATAAATATGTACTAGAGGTACATACTATTTGTAACCAGCTCAGTCTCTCTCTCGCACTTTCTCGCTCTCTCGCGTCTCACTCCTGGGATTTATTAAATAATTTACTGCTGCTCAATATAATGCAAACACAGCTTTTGCGATCCGTCCATCGCGCTTGTCTGAAGTGAACAAAGTGTTTTGTATTTTGATATTTATTTATTCATTTGTCCCTTGCCAGAGCATTCCCCTTGTCCGGAATTCACCGACACCTTTGCTAGTTAAGAACAGCCAAATAGAAAACTCGAGGACATACGCTAATCCCTAAAGCCCAGGGCATTCTAGGCTCTACTTGCGCTTGCAAAGCCAGCGTCCAGGTAGAACATTCCATCAGCCAGGTAGAGCAAGCAATAATCAGAACTGCGTCTGATGAGACAGAAACCCTACCCCACCCCCGGCCCCCACCCCCGGCCCCCAGCAGACAGGCTGAGCGTCGAGCGCTAATGCTAATGGGCGGAGAGGTATTCGCCGGTCCTGGGATTCGCTCCGAGTCCAGGCCTGAACTGTGTTTGAACCCACCCTCCCGGGACAGCACTCCGTGGCTCGTTAGTCAGCTGACCTGATCGGGGCGGGGCGGGTCGGGTCTGGCTGAGGCGGGGCGGCCCCTCGCTTCAGCACACCCCCGAGAGGAATCAGCCAATCGCCAAACGGACAGGAGCAGCCGAAAATCTGGGGCCAAGAGCACCGCCTGCTGACTTTATTTTTACCCTGTTAATCCCCCGAATATCCGCCAGCCCGTCTTACACACACACCCAGCAGGTCAGATACTAAAAATGTCTGATGTTTGATTTAAAAAGTTTCATGGATTTCTGTTGTGTTTGTGCGTATGTGTGTGTGCCAGTGTGCATGTATACAGTGGCCACTGCATTTATATATGCCAATAAGATAGAAATTGTAATAAACTATTTTGAAATGGCAAAAAAGATATGGAGTGCAATGGTCAGAAAATATACATGAAAATATGCAGGAAATATGGGATATAAAACTGTAACACAGCTGATTGCTTCGATGGCTGCTGATATGGAACATACTAACATGCAGTCAATATTCAGAATGCTAGGGAACTCTAGATATTTCAGTGCAGTACATCCCCAATAAAGCTGTGAGCATGTAAGCATTTTCGCCATTCTGCACGCAGTCTAATTCTCGGAGGAAGAAAATAGCTCTATAAATATATCATGGGCGTGCGTTGTTGTACATGCTGATAATATTCCAGTCTAATAGCTGGGTCTGGGGCCACAAATGACTGGGCCTTTCTATGTGAAGCTGGAATTAATGGCTTTACACATCTACACACCTCTGCACACACGGCTACTGTCTCAGGAGTGTTAGCTTTCATTTGACTCTGTCTTTACCACTTTAAGGTAGACGTTCAGGATCTGAATCTTCTTAAATGAACATTGTAACGCTGATGTCACCGCTATTGGTAATTGACTGAAAAAAAAAAAAAAAAATCCTAAATATCTACTCTTCAAACTACGAGTTAAAAACTTCCAGCACAATGCACAATTGCACAGGCAGTCTTTAAGTGACCACATTTTTCTACAGTTTAACATTTATTGTACAACAATGTTGCTTGCAGAGGTGGGAAATGGAATGTCTCAAATGGCATATGCTGTATACGCTGTCCACACTGTATGCTGAGTATGTGATATTTTTCTGATTCTTGTTCAGTCTTTAAAATCTACCAGTGCTTTACTGATGGGCTTCATAAAAAATGCAGAGGAGCCAATGTGATAAAAGTGGGCGAAAGTGGTCTTCAGCCTTCAGAAATCAGTCGGCGTTTGACTGGCTTGTCCTCTTCCAGAAATTTATTAGAGGAAAAAGGGGGGAAAATAAGTGAGGCCATTATGATAAGACAGCATTCCTTATGTAAAAACCCAGTGTAGCTACAATGGCATCCACACAGCCGTGGGCCCTTGTGCAAGGCCCTTAACCCTGCACTGCTCCAGGGGAGGATTGTCACCTGCTTAGTCTCATCAACTGTACGTTGCTTTGGATACATTACATTATTGCCAAATGCCAATAATGTAATAATGTAATAATGTAAAAACCTGCAGCCGAGATTACTTGATTTCCGTGGCTTTGTGGATCAAACTGAAAGTTTTAGGCTCAATTACCCTTTGTTTAATGTGGTACAGTTGGTCATCTGAGAACACCATGATGTTTTTCGGGGATGACCTGAGTGGGGAGTCCAGGTGGGGAGAACGCATGGGACTGTGAAGTGAAGGGCAGTGCCTGTTTCTCCTATGAACTTTTATCAACCAAACTCTTCACACACATAATACGTGTATATCATTCAAACACTGCAAAAACCAAAAAAGAAGTGAATCTTAACAATTATTTTAGTCTTATATTTGCTCAATTCTATTTCTAGATATTTTTTTGTTAAATAGGATGGTGAGATGGTTTTAATAATTTCAAGATTTTTCAATTGGGTGAGACAATTTGCAAAAGGTTACTTAAGGCGAGCTAATATGTTCTACTTGAGATGGGAAAAAAAGGATTGTAAGTCTCATTACAAGACAAACACTTGTTAAGATTTTGTGCTGTGTTGTAGATGAAATGTGGTGTTTATGATTGTATGCGTAAAACCTCTGGCCTCTGGCTGCTTGTCAGGGATACAGGCCTGTATTATAAGGCTGCTTCTATGAAATTAATCAGCTAATTTCAGCTTACAGCTCCTATAGCTGAAGGCAAGGACGTAGATCTCATTTCAACTCATGTCAACGGGACGACAATCTTTAGGATTTATTTATTTTATTTTATGTATTTTTTAAAGGGGGCTATACAGATGACTGTATAGTTTTGTTTTTTGAATATCCAGACTAATACAAGGATTTTGATTTTAAAGTGGATTACATTACATTATTGGCATTTGGCAGACAGATGCTCTTATCCAGAGTGAGGTACAGTTGATTAGACTAAGCAGGAGACAATCCTCCCCTGGAGCAATGCAGGGTTAAGGGCCTTGCTCAAGGGCCCAATGGCTGTGCGGATCTTATTGTGGCTACACCGGGACTAGAACCACCTACCTTGCGTGTTCCAGTCATTTACCTTAACCACTACGCTACAGGTCGCCCCATTAACTGCACTCATAGCCTTTGAGATGGAATGGTTACCATAAAGCAGTATTTTCAGTGTCCTCTCATTTCATAACCATGTACAAACAACAATCAGAAAGAAACTACGTAACAGGGGAGATTTCCTTATTGGCCCAAAGTCCGGTTTTTCGGACCTGTTTTTCTTCTCTGCTTGATTGAAGAGTATGTTAGTAATACTTCAGAGGTCTGAAATTGCACCTCTGGCATCTTTTTAAGTGGGCGTTTGGGCCCCTTGTTGGGTACACAGCTTTTTTTTGCAGCCAGGAGCGAGTCACACTGTCCTTTCCCCGTCTCTGGGCCGGCAGCCAGCGCTCCTGGAACACGGCGTCTCGGTGCCAGTGTTTGGAAACAGCCTCCTGCCACCACTCTCCGTGCCGTAACCGAGCCAGGCCAAGACAAGAAGAGCGTGTTGCGGTCTGGGCTGCAGACTGCTCCATCAGGAAGGAAGGTATTCCAGGGCGAGGTTAACCTCGAGAGGGAGCTGAAGGTGAACAGATCACCCTCGTATCCCCCAATAAAGCACCTTCGTCACTGCAAAAATTAAAGAATAAGTCCATTCTCAAGTATTGCAGTCTTATATCTATAATCATAAAATCTTATTTTCATTTCTTTTTTTGTTAAGACAAAAAGATTTCCAGTGAGGTGAGGCAGTGCTGCTAATTTCAAGATTTGCCAAAGGGTTGAGGCAATTGAGCTTGTCAAGATGACTTAAAACTCATATTCTCAACTGAAAAAGATCTTAAGTCGCATTGTGAGTCTAAAACCCTTAAGACAGACTTTATTTGGAGTGTAACAGATGTAGCAACAGTCTTGTAGGGTGAGACAGTGAAAGCCGTGTATCCCACTGACACCGGGAATAAAGTGTCTAAGTAGGCGGCAGTCACACGTCACACGGAGCTGGCTGCTAGCAGGATATACGTCCTTAAGCTCCTTACTCAGGCAGGCCGGGGCCCGGCTGTCAGGGCGTGTAAAGAGCTGTGACACGACCTCGCGGACGGTCCAGGCAGACATGCAGGCTTAGCCCGCCAGCGGAAGACAGAGAGAGCAGACAGACGGCCGGCCCCGCACTGAGACCGTGTCCGGAGAGGCCCATATCCGCTGGAATTACACCCGCCTCTTTGATCTCGGCCGCGGCCATCCATGGGGTTTTACCCTGCTCCTGGCCCGCACCGATTGGCTGGCCATCCAGGAAGATTATCGCCGTTCCACAGATCTTCATATGCCGTAACTCGGGAAGGGCCTCTTGGCTTCCTAAGCTAACTGTGAAGTTTCGACAGCATCACTGAAAAAATAGTCTGTTTTTAGTCTTCTAATAAGTCTTATAATAAGTAAGTAAGTAAAATAAAAATGATCATTTTTAAGTTACTGTTTGCTTGCTTAAGTGAAATGTTCTCACCCCATTGGCAAATCTTGAAACTATCTCACCTTACTGGCAGTTTCTTTCTCATTTAAGAAAAAGCGTAATAGAAATAAGACTAACTATGAGTCTAAATATAAGAATGAGATTTTATTTTTTGTTTTTTTGCAGTGAGCTTAATTTCTTGTACTTATTATTCTTGAATCATGAAACAAACAAACAAATAAATGGGCTCCATAATTATTGGCACCCCTAACAATTAAGGAAAAAAAAAAAGCATGCAAAATTGTCAACCATCAGCCGGTTGACAAAGTAAAAATAACCGTCAATTCAGAAGACACACATGGTAATTGTCCATTGCAAGTTGGGTAATGGGTACAAAAAAATACATAAATGCTTAAACATGTCACTTAGCACTGTGGGAGCAATAATAAAAAGGAATAAAATGGAGTGGTTTCCAGGAACTTGCCAGGAAGAGGATGCAAGTTTTTATTTTATCACCGCAGGTGGTAAGGACGATTGTGAGGGAGGCCAATGATAACCCAAGGAACGCAGTTTAAGAATTGCAGAGATGGGTTGTGTCTTGGGGTCACCAAGTCTAAAAGAAAAAATGGGATGGAGGTTCTGTTCAGTCAGAGTGCGTCTGAAACACAGGCCAGCCTGTCAGGCCTGGAACACATCTTCTGCTTCACAGGTAATTAAATAGATTTCCTGTCGTGTACCCGCTGGAAAGAACATGACCCTGCACTCTGTGGGCGTGTGTCGAGATGCACTTTAGGGCTCTCTCTCCTTGCTGGCCACTCGCTCTATCTGTCTGTAATTCAATGTCCGAACCATGGCATAACCAAGCAAGGGCTGAACCAGACCTCAGTCTGTACCATGGGGTGGTCTAACCAAACAAGTGCTGAACCAGACCTCAGTCTGTACCATGGGGTGGTCTAACCAAACAAGTGCTGAACCAGACCTCAGTCTGTACTGTGGTCTAACCAAACAAGGGCTGAACCAGACCTCAGTCTGTACTGTGGTCTAACCAAACAAGGGCTGAACCAGACCTCAGTCTGTACTGTGGTCTAACCAATCAAGGGATGAACCAGATCTCAGACTGTACCGTGGGATGGTCTAACCAAACAAGGGCTGAACCAGACCTCAGTCTTATGCTCGCTAAACTAATGAGAGTGTGTGTGTTTGTGTATGCTGTGTGTGTGTGTGTGTTTGTGTATGCTGTGTGTGTGTGTTTGTGTATGCTGTGTGTGTGTGTGTGTGTGTGTGTGTGTGTCTGTGCAGGGTTAGTGGGGGAGCATTGCAACAAGAAAAGCTGTTACCCTCTTTATCCCAGGAGGTAAACTTGGTTCCATGTCCAATGCATTCCGTGCTGATGGTCATGGTGTTATTAACATAAGCAAGGATTAGGTGTTGTTACGTGTTGACTCTTCCATTATTCTGAACAAGAGTGTCTAATGTGTCTTGTGCTGTACATTCATTTAGAGCTGGAAACTTCCAGAAACCATTCAAGACCTCGAATGAAAGACTCAAATGACTACTCCCCCACCCGTGTTTCAGTCCTGCAGGCGTTTCTGGAAAGTGTGTGGAATGTTCAGCCATTACTTGATGGTATAATGCAGCCAGTGGTATCAGCCAGCAGGTCTCAATTAGAAGAACACAAGTCTATGGTATCTACAATGATGTGCATGGCTCTTCTTTGTTATGGTCTGAATTAGGTCTTTAGGCCATATTTTAAGACTACAGTGTAGGTGGACGCCTCCAGGTAAGGTGCGTCTTATGTCCATACAGAATAAATAAATGATATTCCTGGTCTACCACCCCTGGCCGTATATGTCAAATCCATGGAAATCATGACTGTTGATTAAAGGAAGAGGACCACTCACTGGTCTGGGGACAAAAGATGCTGGTCAGCCCCCTTCCGGCGGGAGCTGTATGTTTTTAATTGCATCTCGGCAATCATAACGTCATTCAAGATGGCCGCCGCATCTCGAGACGGATTGGGGGGGGGGGGGGGGTTTGACTGGGCCGGGTCTCACGATTGGCTCGCCGTGCGTCCTGGGGTCACGGATAAACAAAGACAATTGAACAGGGGGGGTATGAGGAGCTCGCCATCCTGCCGCGGTTAAAAAGCATGGCGTGTTCATTAGCCGCGGGATTGAGATGCGCCGGGGTGTCCGTCGGCGGCCAGCGCGTGTAATCCGGGAGGATACAAAACGCACTCCGGTGCGGAGAGAGCGCTTACACGCCGGGGAACGTCTGTCAATACAAATGAGCGCCGGCCATGAATACATTCATCGCTCCGAGAGAGAGGCACCGCCAGGGCGAGCCCGGGACCTTGACCCGAGCCGAATCACTGACCCGCCCGCTAATTACAAACAGCAAACCTCTCTCCCCAAGCCCCCCGCCCGTGAAAAACTCATAACAAAAAATAAATAAGCACATTTCAGACTCATTTGGTTTAACTCAAAAAAGTAGGGAAAAAAAAAAAACGAATAAAATGGAGGATCATTATTTTCCATCTCTGCGATTAGCGGGTGTGTCTGGTCCCAGGGTCTAAGTACTTTGTTAGTTGACAAAAGCTTTTCCAGCTCTGGGGAAAGTAGAAACTGATTGTGTGTAAATTAGAGGATTATAAAGACGTAGTGGTTGGCGAGTGACACTGGAGGGACTGTCATCTCTTCTGGTGGCAGTCGCTGCTTTATGGACACGCTGTACATTGTCTTATTACTGCGTTAAAATGAGAGCGCTGGATCAACAATCTTCCAGCGCATTAATATTGCATGACAAGTGGGAGACATCAGTTTGTTAAATGAAAATGGTCCTGACATTTCTCATGTCTCCATCATTGTTTTGTCAAGTGCCTTTAAGCTAAAACCACGTGAATGAGCCCAAACCTTATTATTCTTTTCTGTGTGCCTGCTGGTTTACAGTATGTATATATATATATATATATATATATATATAGGATTTTATTTTATTTTTTTTTCAGGGAGATGTTCTTCCTTTATTGCAATACGACAGGATAATTGTTACAGAAAAAATGTTTGTTTGCGTGTCTTGTATTATGTCCTGCTCTCTTCCTTCCAAATGTTCTCATGTTTATCATTGTGGACAAACTGCATTCAAACAACCACTCAAGCTGGAAAGGAAAAACTAGTACAAATAAAATACTTCTTAACTACTGTAACATAGACACATCACCACAACAGAGGTTTTCAATGTTATCAGATTTACTTTAAATGAAATAAAAAAATAAAAAAAAATATTGAAAAAATTGGTAGCCTCTTGCTTTTACCCTGCTAAGCTACAGTAGCTGGTAGCTGCCATCGTCTTACAGAGATTATAAAGTTTCATATGACATACGCACGTACCCAATAACCCCGAGGTAACATTGTACTGTATTTACAATAGCCATGTCCACAGTGCGCCTCACAGCAAGGAGGTCCTGGGTTCGAATCCTCGTCGGCCGGGGCCTCTCTGTGCGGAGTTTGCATGTTCTCCCCGTGTCTGCGTGGGTTTCCTCCGGGTACTCCGGTTTCCTCCCACAGTCCAAAGACATGCAGGTTAGGCTGATTGGAGAGTCTAAATTGCCCATAGCTATCAGTGTGTGAGTAAATGGTGTGTGTGCCCTGCGATGGACTGGCGACCTGTCCAGAGTGTATTCCTGCCTTTCGCCCAATGTATGCTGGGATAGGCTCCAGCCCCCTGCAACCCTGTTCAGGATAAGCGGGTTCAGATAATGGATGGATGGATGGATGTCCACAGTGTGTGTTCTCATTTCAGGCCCTGATTCATCCAGCATTTTTCCTGAACCAACTTCTAACAAATTAACATTCCTCCCTTTTTTATTTTCCCTTTTTAGCAAGCTAAGGGTTAACACAGTGGTAGCGCAACCCTGGTCCTGGAGAACCACGAGCTCTGCTGGCTTTTGTTTTTACCCCAAAATCAGCATCAGAACATGGTAAAGTGAGTACTGAACTGTAATGAACTGCTGTATTTCATTAATGGCGTGGAGTAATGCTAAAAACCCAGCAGAGCCTGTTGCTCTCCAGGACCAGGACTGCAGACCCCGTGTTAGCATTTTGGCCATCTTTGTACCAATTCAGAAAAGCTTCAAACTCTTCTAGTCAGCCAATGGGGTAGAATGCTTCAGGGGTCATCAAATCTGGCTCTGGAACTTAAATCCAGCCCTGGTTTTTTGTGCTCCTGGGCAATTAACCGAACAATTAGTGCTTCTGATTGGCCAGGCTGTCTTCACACCTGACTCCCAGGTAAGAGAGGCTGAAGAACAAGCAGTTACCACGTGGACCGTGATTATATATTGCCAAATTGAACCGTGTATTAATTGCATTTTTGTTTTAATTTGCCTTAACAGGGTTGGGTGAACTGTATGTATCCAGTGGTGCTGAAGTATTGCTTGAATGCCTTTATATAAACAAATGCAATTAATTTCAAAATGTTTTGCAGCAATTCTTTGAACTTCAGGAAGGGAACATAATGGAACCAATCAAACTCTCAGTTGTTTAAAAAAGCAAATATTGTGATTTCTTTGTTTGAAATTAATTGCAAGGAAATTAAAAATCAACCTATTTGAAATGAAAATAGAGATTTGTTTTCTTTCCCCTTTGTGGCAACACTTTGATTGGCATGAAGTGTCAAAGACTGCTTTTTCAAAATCGTATTAATCAACACAAACTATCATTGTAATGAAAATGTCTTCCTAAATTTATTCCAAACTGAAACACTTATTTACATCTTATGTCCCAGTTGTTTCATTTGAAACTTTAAAATGTAAATGTTATCCTTGTACTTGTTCATGCTTTTTTTAATTACAAGATTAATCACAATCGGATTTTGAAATCACTTGACCGCCCTCATTTTAATATGTGTGAGAATATTAGAACAACAGAAAACCGCTCTGCGACACATTCAATGCCTGGCATTTCATTGGGAAAAAAACAAACAAACAAACAAACAAACAAACAAACAAACATAAAAGCATTAATGGAAGTCTCATCACATCCTATTCTTCTGTACATTACTTCTTAAACCCTTTTTTAATGACAAACACAAGCTGCTTCCATCATCTATTCTTAGGTTGTGTGCTCAGATTTTAGACAGGGCTATCATGCTATCAACGAGAATCAGATAAAGAGGTAGATTTACAATCTAGTATAGAGGTGCACTGCTCAAACAAATCTGTCTTAACACATGTTTTTGTCTTGTAATTAGACTTTGGCAGAAAACAGTTTTGTGGTAATATTTTTTTAAACGTATCTTTGTAAATTGTTACCCCATGGGCAAATCTTGAAATCTCTCACCTCATTGGCAATAAACTTGTTGAAAAAAGCAATCAAAATAAGATTTTAAGTCTAAAATACTTGCTGAGACTGACTTATTTATTGGGATTTTGCAGTGTAGGAAGTACTTTCCTCCTAGGAAATGATGAGAATATAGCTTTCCCATGCATGGATATCCAAAATATTGGCTTTCTTGATTTGTCATTTGATTTTTAACAACAGGAAGCTGTTATTCAGAATTTAATTACACTTACGGTATCAGTGCTATTAAGACATTAACACTGACTTGAAATGCACTAGCTTTGAAACATTCCAGCGTATTATCCAATGCATTCCAGTATATCCTCAATACATGGTAATGTAATTTGGTTGCGCACGGGGATAGCTTTGAAGTGTTTCAATGAATCCATTCCACACTAATCAAATTCAAAGTTGTCGTTCCCAAAAAACATGGTAATTGCTCGAAGTTTGTTGTCATTACACGGCAGAGATACCGAAAGTGATATTGTTCAAATATTCATAAAAATCCACAAGGACATTTGTAATTAAACTCTGTTAACTGCCCTGTAGTTTCTGGTAATTAGCATGGGCTGCATGGGATAATACTGTGGCAAGCAGCTTTTTGATGGCCAGGGAAAATGACAAAGACAATACTCAGAGAGAGACTCTGACGGCGACTCATCTGCATGTTTTGAGGAAATCTGGCAGACTCATTTTAAAGAACAATAACTCATCTGCCTTCAGAGGAGATGATGTCTGTAGGTATGACTCATATCCAAGAGGCACATGACCATATAAGGACCTGTAGGTCAATATGGAGGCTTCCCCACCCTCTCTAAGGCAAAGGCATTATGAATCCACATACATTTTAACAATGTACCTAAGCAATACCACACACTGCAAAAATGTCTGTCTTAAGTGTTTTAGCCTTGTAATTCTTCTTTTTTTCTCTGAAATAGAAAATATTTCTAGTTTTATTAAAATTTTCTTACCCTATTGGAAAATCTTGAAATGAGTCAAACAGTCCCACCTCATTGTCAATATTCTTCTGTTGTTTAGCAAAAAAAGGAAATTGATAAAAGATGGTGATTCTTTAATTAAAACATGACAGGGAGACTGACACACTGTTAAGATGGAATTAAATTTGGTTTTTGCAGTGTGCTAGATGGAGAGCTTGACTTTGAATAGCACATATAAAAGGGTCCCATCTTTGCTTTTCTTCACCATCTTGACTCCAAATCAAGTAGCCTATCACACTGAGCCAAGTCCTGTTCAAACAGAAAAAATAATCCCAGAATCCCCTGCAGGTGGCTGTCTTCCCTCAGTGGGGTTTTAACAAGAAAGGATTTCAGAAAACCAACAAGACCAGTTCAGGTAAGAGGACAAAGAAATGGTATGGACTAATTCAAGCGTCATCATAATTAATCTCGCTGATTATAAACATTGACAGAGCCCATTTTAATTAATTGATAATCACAGGAAAAATTTCAATAAACCACACCGTACATTAAAATGTTGGCTCCTTGTAAATATTTAACAGACCTGCATGTGCACATGCACGGACACAGTGTCAGCTGAACCAATAGAGTGCGTGAGGCAATCCATGTGAGGAGATTTAATGAGGATGCCATTGAGAGATAGCCTTGAGAGGTGGTCCAGTGCATGTATTTCACTGTTTTCTGTTCACATGTAACTTACATTACAGGTGGGAGTGAAACGATGTATTGACATTACTTTGCTACATGTTGTAATCTTGCAAGCGATCAATGACAGTTCTCAGACTTTAAAGGATATAGGTAACTCATGGGGAACTATTTTTACCGCTATTTTTTCCTCAACATGCATACACATTCCCTCATATGCAATGCGTGCACACACACATTCTCACAGTGCCTGCACACACACATTCTCACAGTGCGTGCACACACACATTCTGTGTGTGTGTGTGTGCATGTGTGGGTGTGTGTGTGCATGCTTGTGTGTGTGAGTGGATGTGCGTGTGTGCAGATATGTGTGTGTGAGTGTATGTATGTGTGTGTGCATATGTGTGTGTGAGTGTATGTATGTGTGTGCGTGTGTGCATACATTTGTGTGTGTGAGTGTATGTGTGTGTTTGCGTTTGTGTGTGTGCGCACATACATGTGTGAGTGTGAGTCTATGTGCGTGTGATTGCGTGTGTGAGTGTGAGTGTGCACATACATGTGTGCGTGTGAGTGTGTGTGTGTGCACATACATGTGTGCGTGTGAGTGTATGTGTGTGTGTGAGTGTATGTGTGCGTGTGAGTGTATGTGTGCGTGTGTGTGCAGCTGCAGAGGGTTAACAGTGGAGCTATAAACGCGGAGATATCCTGACCTTAACCTCTACACCGCTTTCCTCTGGTGAGTTCAGCCAATGAATCGGCCCTCCAATAAATCCTATTGGGGGGATAATCCCTTTCCCATCTCCTGAAAGACACTTTCCGTAATGAAATGTTGTCGAGTCTCTCCCCCTCACCCTCCCACCTCTCCCAATGCAGGCTTAGCACCCCCCCCCCCCACACTTTAAAACCATGGGGGGGTTGAGGTGTGCTGTGTAGTCCTCCATGTCCATGCTTAAAGCCAGAGCCCAACACCCCTGTACAGAGGAAATGCATTTCCACATGATCATGCATCAGCTGGCCACAGAGATGCCAAAGCTATGTACACATTGCAAAAATGTCTTACAAATGCCCGCCTTATGAGTTTTTCTCTCAAGTAGAAAATATTAGCTTTTTTAAAGTTAGTGTTTGCTTGACAAGTGAAATGTTCTTATTCCCTTGGCAGTCTTGAAATGTGATTTGCTAGACGAGTGAAATTTTCTTATTCCATTGGCAAATCTTGAAATGAGTCAAACTGTCTTACCCCATTGGCAATATTTCTGTATTATTTATTAAAAAGGTTAAATAAATGAAATTTTATCTCTCAATATAAGACTGAAATACTCTAATGTGTAATTTTTCTTTTTTTTTTCATGAAGCAAAAAAGTGTTAGGTTGTTTCCCACTCTCCCCTACTCATTGGTAGTATTTTATTTATTTATTTTTTTTTTTGGCAGAAAAGTCATTATTTTAAGTGAAAATTTAAAGGCTAAAAAGCTTGCTTAGTTTGACTTCTTTTTTGGTTTTGAAGTGCAGGCTGAGCACAATATTTACAAACCGAATATACAAACAGCTGCATTCAACGTCAACAGTGCAAAAGACAAAATAATACATCAAGTAAGTTATATTTAGACTTAAGATCATATTTATATAACTTATTTGCAAAAAAAAAAAAAAAAAAGACCAATTTGGTTGAAAGGATTAGGTGAGGTTTAAACTTAATATTTCCCAATGGTGTAAGACAATTTCACAAATGAATCTCTAGTTTTAAATTGTTTTCATTTTTTGTTGTACTCATGCTGAGACAATCTTGCTGTCAAGTTTGATATTCCCATATCACAAAATAAAAATAAATAAAAAAACCCGTCTGAGCCAAATGACATTGAATAGAAAAATGAACTCATCTCATTTTTCCATTATCCAACAATATCCCGTAAACATACTATAATATCATGTAAACAGTAAAACAATTTATTTTGAGCCTGCATTTGTTTTTTGGAATTAAGAACAAACCATAATGGAGTAGGATTAAACCCCTGCCAAGGGCATTAAGATGTATCTAATTATGTTGGGAATTATGCATGTGTTCAAAAGGGCTTAGCACAAAACATATTTTGTAATAATGTGCACATTTAAAAAAAACAGTTGTGCGACGCAAAGTTTTGTAATTATCTAGCATGTGATTTGTTAATGAAGCAGTTTAGCAACAAGTATTATTCCGGTGGTATAATTAAATTTCAGTGTAAATCTTTCATGTATGTTGAGGAATTCTCATCTCCCCTCTTTGTTGATAGTAAACAAACTAACAGGTTTGTACAGGGAAAAAATGACTTCTGCTGTTCTCCCCCCGGACGTACAACATGAGCGCGGCTGCATGGAGCGTTTTCCTGACCCCCCCCCTTCCCTTTTCTCCACAGCGGCCGTGGGCACAGCGGCGTACTGGGGGGTGGGGGTGCGGGGGATTATGGGATGGTACCCACTCCTTTGACCTCCAGCGGTGGCCTTGTCACATGACCGCACACGCGTGCGATGCCCCAGGCAGACCGTAACCTTCGCCAGACTATGTCAATCCCCACCTCCACCCTACGCCCCATGTCTCACTGATTGTAAATGGCAATACCCATTGCATTCTGGGATAGAGAGGCATATGAACATTTTTCACATTTAAAGGGGGAAAAAAACCCCACACTTGGCAAATAACAGGAGGGTTGCCTGGGTCCCAAGATAACTCCTTTGTTATGTTTTTACACCCCCCTGTGCCACACCCCTCCTGGGTGCCAGGTGCGCGTGTAGGACAGGTGTAGTAGCATCCATTGAACACCAGGTGGTGTTTTTTCTTCTCGTCCTTCTCTGCCGCTATAGCTAGGACTCAGGCGGATCCTGGTAGAGTCCGGCAGATTTCCACCTCCTAACCCAACCTGGGCCACCTGTGGGGAAGGCTCTCCATGCTGCACCCCCACTGCCAGCTCTCACTCTGCCTGCAGGAGGACAGACAGAGGGGCAGTCAGACAGACGGACATTTAAAAACAGCTACTCAGAATCAGAATCAGAATCACTTTATTCACCAAGTAGTTTTCACATACAAGGAATTTGCTGTGGTTAGTGGGTGCATGCAGACAACATAAAGAATAATACTAAAAAACAGAAACATAGATATAAAATAAAGTGGAATGTAAATATAAATAAAAAATGAAAATAAATATTCACAATACAAGATGGTACTGAAGCGGGGTATGTGAAGTATTATTAAAGTGCAAAATCTAAAGTCTATGGGGGCGGGATAAGAGTCTGTGACAATGGGGAGTCCCAGGCCTTGTTGACGTTAATCACAGGGAGACGTGTGCTTTGATGTAACGTGTCTGTAACGGTTGTAACGGTTCTGTGACAATGGGGGGTCCCAGGCCTTGTTGACGTTAATCACAGGGAGACGTGTGCTTTGATGTAACGTGTCTGTAACGGTTGTAATGGTTCTGTGACAATGGGGGGTCCCAGGCCTTGTTGACGTTAATCACAGGGAGACGTGTGCTTTGATGTAACGTGTCTGTAACGGTTGTAATGGTTCTGTGACAATGGGGGGTCCCAGGCCTTGTTGACGTTAATCACAGGGAGACGTATGCTTTGATGTAACATGTCTATGGGGGTGGTGTAAGGGTTCTGTGACAGTGGGGGGTCCCGGGCCGTGTTGATGAGGTCAGCTGCAGATGGGAAGATGACTCGACTGTTACTCGAGGTGCAGGAGCATAACACAAATACATTTTTCAGGACTAGGAGCGGGACATTTCCAATGCTGCACCTGGTACTCTGAACAGGCTGAGGATACCCACACATACCATGGATCAGCTGGACCAGGGGTCAGTTTCGCGCCTGTAATAAAAATGACCAACGGCGACTATGTTCATGACCATGTTTATCCATTCGCTGTGTGCCTTCACTCAGAAACTCGTCGATTTCACTGATGATTAGAGCATTTTAGCTCAAAATCTCTCAACTGCACAAAGTGCAGCACCAATTTCGATAATGCTTTAGTTTCCAGACCGTTAATTACCTAGTATTTACTGGGTACATACCAGCTATTTAAGTGTAATTATTAGGTAATTAGGTATTTTCCTTTCAGAGGTAAGTACGATGAAATGGGCTGTAAAACGTATTTTCATAGTATTGAACAAGTTTGCTTCATAGTACCCAAAAGTTGCCTAATAATTAAACAAGAAGCTAGCATTTAAGCAGTAAATACGAGGTAATTATAGGTAATTAGCAGCCTGCGAGCGCTTCTCCTCTAGTTTTCTTCCAGGCGCGGCTGCTTTCGAGCTCCGGCCTCCGGAAACTCTAGAAGTTTCCGCCGTGGGAGGGTTTGTGCTTGTGAGGAGTCACCTCGTAGTTAACCTCTGTCCCCCCGGTTAATTAAGGCGTGACACACGGTTGTCAGCGCGCTTGTTTGCGCTCTGATAGCGGGACGTACATGACACCGCGCCTTCGTCCCGCGCCTCGTCCGCCTTCCCCCCGGGCGCGGCCCCGCGCATGCTAATCTGCCAGATATTATATTGTTTTTATTAATTGGCGTCATTAGTCAAACGCTCTACCCATCCTGCGTGGCGGGAGTGCTAAGTAAGGGGGTAAGAAACAAGGCTGTGCCACCGACTAAGGTGACGTTATTATTGCAACCTTCTCGGGAGTGAAAAGTGACAGTTTCACGATTGTGCCGTCTCCGAAACATGCCTTTCCACTTTTGCTGGAAAAAAAGATCAATATTGCACTTTCAGGAAAACAAAAAAATAAGAACAAAAAAAGAGCTGTTTGTGACATGAGAAATCAAACAAAACAACTTACACAACATAAAGTCTTCACTTACCTCACTTAAAAAAAAGTGGATCTACTGTGCGTATTGTTGGAAGGAGTGGAGTTAATATTATCACACTGCAAAAGGGAATAATAATAATTATTATAAAAATCATAATAATAATAATAATAATAATAACAATAATAATAATAATAATAATAATGATAATAATAATAAGAGTTAATTTCTACAGTAACACTAAAACTGTCTGGGACATACAATATCCAACATGCGCATTTACTTATGTTTTTAACTATGCCACTGTGAAAGACCTGTCATTGACATGTACTGTATGAGGTACCACCCTCATGATAACGCAACACATAATCTGCTTCATACAGTCAACATGGCCACAGTGAATAAGATGGCTTTTAGTCAGGTGTGAACCATTCTATCCATAACGTGTCACACGCACACCTGGTTATTTTGTCAAATGGCCCTATGTCTTTATGCTCTATTGGAAAAAGCACCTGGCAGGTTTCAGGTGTTTTATGTAGAGCACTTAATAGCCTATCTTATGAATATGGTTTCAGGTCCCCTTCACTGAAACTGTCAGTTTTCATTCTTATCTGCAATTACTGTGTTTCGAAAGACCCGCCATGTTATTTTCAAGCGCTTTGTTTCAGATAATCACAATAACGTTTGCCATTTCCCCAATTCGTTCACATCTGTCTTTGGTTTAGAGTAATGAAATGTTCTTGTCAAATGCAGAATGGGCAATACATCCTTTTGAGAAATGCCATGTATATTCCCCTATCCCCAATATAAAACTTCACAGTCATTGGCAGAGAAGTACATTGCCAGTATTGAGAGCTTTTTATCACCAGTAAACATGGATTCACAATGGCCTCTTCCGAACCGGGCACAACACAAGAAAATATTAAAATGGAAAATATTAAATTGTAAAACCACCGAATACAGAATTACCCAATAGAGGGCCTTGCTGGGGAGGATTTAAGAGCAGCAGAGTGCTATTGAAACATGAGAGAACTGTGCATCTATCAATAACTTTAATCTATCAACCGCTTTCCTGCTGTGGCCATGACATGCTTTAACTCGTCAGGAAAGGTTACCCTAGCATCGCCCTGTGTTCCTGACCCGACTATATGCCCAGAAGACATCTAACAGAGACCACAGCAAAATGCAGCAAATCGTTTTCAATAAAATTCCTTTTCAGTGGGTGGAATATTGGAACGTACCACGTTCTGCCTGCAGCTTATTCAAATGTAAAAAAAAAAGAAGAAAGTTATGAACATGGGAATACTCCATATTTTGTCCTTTTGCCAAAAAAAGGATTAAAAACTGGATTAAAAATGGATTAGAGTCTAAAGTAAAAAATAATGGTGTGAAAAAAGAAAAAACATGCGGTTGATAAACAATATCAGACATTGGTACGCGACGCGGTGACAAGGGACAAGATAATCCTCAAATCAAATCAGATTTATTTGTTTGTCACAAAATGTTGAGACTGGCCAGCTCTGCAGCAGACTGCAGCTCTGAACTTAAAGCTCTCCACAGAGGAGAGCCTAGGGCAACAGTGGGACAAGGAACAACCTGTACTGGTGGAACAAATAGGAGGAAACCTTCTGGGGAACGAGACTCAATAGGACACCTCATCCTTTTGATGGCAGAGGGTGTGAAATTCTACAGCTTGAGACTTTAAATCTATAGTATCTGCAGAGAGAATCCAATACAATTTTTTTTCTTTTCTTTTTTAAATGTTTTTGCCTGTTTTTTTTTCCCCTCAAGTTTGCTGTCGATTTGGGAGAGGAAAGACAGGTGCTCTCTTTCTCTGTGGTTTGTATTGCAGTACAGGATGTGGAGGAAGTCTGTGGAAGGCACACAATGTGCAGCTTTGTCAATGAGCAGGGGATGCTGGTGTTCAGTCACTTCTATCCTGGCTGATAGAGACCTTCCCCTCCCTGGGCAACTGTGCATCACCACAGGCTGGATTTAATAACAGAACGGTAACTTTACTGTGGGGCCCATCCATGCACTAGAACAGAGCCTTAACAGATACCAGACCATGGGGCCCATCCCTGCACTAGAACAGAGCCTTAACAGATACCAGACTGTGGGGCCCATCCATGCACTAGAACAGAGCCTTAACAGATACCAGACCATGGGGTCCATCCATGCACTAGAACAGAGCCTTAACAGATACCAGACTGTGGGGCCCATCCATGCACTAGAACAGAGCCTTAACAGATACCAGACCATGGGGCCCATCCATGCACTAGAACAGAGCCTTAACAGATACCAGACCATGGGGCCCATCCATGCACTAGAACAGAGCCTTAACAGATACCAGACCATGGGGCCCATCCCTGCACTAGAACAGAGCCTTAACAGATACCAGACCATGGGGCCCATCCATGCACTAGAACAGAGCCTTAACAGATACCAGACCATGGGGCCCATCCATGCACTAGAACAGAGCCTTAACAGATACCAGACCATGGGGCCCATCCATGCACTAGAACAGAGCCTTAACAGATACCAGACCATGGGGCCCATCCCTGCACTAGAACAGAGCCTTAACAGATACCAGACAATGGGGCCCATCCATGCACTAGAACAGAGCCTTAACAGATACCAGACCATGGGGCCCATCCCTGCACTAGAACAGGATGAGCCTCCCAGCAGTCTTGGGATCTCAGAAGCTCTCTAGTTTGGTGCCGACTGAGACTGAGGTAAGAGTTTTGGCATTTGCAGACTGTGGCCTCCAGGGCATTTACACAAGCCCACAAAATCTAAGATGGCCGCCAGCCCAGGGGTCTGATG